>NW_006399867.1:7905188-7915320 GCF_000299155.1 Elephantulus edwardii
ATTATATATATCATATATATGCTGAGTTTAAAACAATCATTAATAAAAAAGATGGATTGAGGCTGTGACTGTAGTAGTGATGGAATTGAGTTGTATCAGAGATGGTGAGGATGGTTCAGGATTGACCAAGGTTCAGATCTGTTGTTCACAGTGTCGTTATGAGTCGCAATCAACTTGATGGTTCTGAACAACAGTAACAACAACATACCTGTGCCTGTAACATCTCACTCATGACCAAGAGCATCTCTGAAAGGAAATCAAACAACCAAACAAAATATCTTTTTGTTTAGTGGCCTCTGGTCATGGTGACCCCAAAGGCTCCACCTAGAGCTGTGCTCCGTGGAGGTTTGCTTGGCTGAAATCTTTATGTAAGCAGGTTGCCAGGCCTTTCTTCTGTGGTACCACTGGGTGAATTTGAACTGCTGACCTTTTCAGAATATATCTCCAGCTATTGATAAACGCTCGTGGGGAGAAAAGTGCCTTGAACTGAGAACAGACTACATTCAAGAGAGTCCAAAAAAGTAGCTACAGTAAGTCACAGAGGGAGGCAGTCCATGCATATTGTTAGCCTGGCCAGTTTTCAGATGGATGAGGTCAGCCAGGGGTGAGGAGGTGGGAGACACAGACCTCCTAACACGTTTCTGCTCTCTCTGCTCTCACACCCCGTGAGGGTTCATGCCTGGGTACTCAGAGCACACGGCTGGGCTGGCTGAGAATCCTTATTGAAGGTGACAGCAAGTCCTGCTAGCACAGATGACAGCCACTCTCCATGGCTGACTTGACCTGTGGGTCGGCCCCCTTTGCCTGACTGACCAATTTCCCTCCTTTTGGAAGGAAGGGCTTACCCTGAACCACACGAGTTGAGTTTTGACTGGTTCCGAGCAATATGAATGACTTGAGATAAAATAATAATAAAACTAAAACAACACATTATTGTCGAACTACTTCTGACTCTCAGCTACCCTCACAGGTGTCCAAAGCTATACATTTTTACAGAAGGAGACTGCCCCCCCCCGCCCCCGCCACTACCGCCACTATCTTTCTCCACAGAACAACTGATAGATTTTGAACTATTGACCTTTAGATTAGCAGGCTAATATGTACCACACAACTGTTGTTGTTGTTGTTGTTAAGTGCCGTCGAGTCGCAGGCGACTCATAGCGACCCTATGAAGGAGAGTCCTTGACACTTGGACCACACAACTAGAGCTCCTTAATCTAGAGCCAAAACATTGTTGTGTGGCGATGGGTCAGAACTGACCCATAGCTAACCCTCGAGCAGGTTTTTAGAGCCAGTAAATCACCTGGAAGAAGAGTGCCTGTCTTCCTCCCATGGAATAGCTGGTGTATTTGAACCATGTACCTTTGCCTTGGCAGTGCAATTCTTTACCAGTAAACTACCTGAGCTAACAAAGAGAAATGAAATAATTGATTACCAGGTTGCTAGACAATATCACTGGATGTAGGAAGAAGTTGCTTAGAAAGGAAGAAAACAAAAAAAGCCCTCCCTCCAAACCAGTAAACAACAGGATAGCTTCAGAGAGCTCAGGAGCAGATGGAATTCATGGTCTACCTCTCTCAGGTTCTGTCACTGATGCATGTTGCCAGTTTACATTTCCAAGCTGCAAATTCCTGGGGGAGAGAATCTTATTGCTTGGGCACTGCTATGAAATGAATTCTGTCACTCTCCCCACTCACCAGATGCTTGTTGGAATCCTAACTCATGGATGTTCTCCTGTTTGGAAATAGTGCTAATTAGTGAGCTCTGCTGACCTATTGGGTAAGGAGTTGCTTTGCTAACCCAAAGATGTGATATTTGCATCCACAAATCTCCCATGTTATTGACTGCTTCTGAAAACCCATTATAGGGTCAGCAATGAGTTGGTTGATTGTGTTGATTGTTGCCACCAGAATCCAGGAAACCAGAAGATGAATTGCATTGGGAAAATCTGCTGTCAGGGACATCTGCAGAGTATTGATGAGCAATGATGTCAGTCTAGAGACTAAGGTGTGCCTGACCAAGGCCATGGTCTTCGCAACTACTTGCTATACACAGAGTTCTGGACAATGACTAATGATGGCAGAAGAAGAATTTGATGCCTTTGAGTTGTGATGCTGGAGAAGAGTATTGAATATACCATGGACTGCTAAGAGAACAAACAGATTCATCCTGGAGAAGGTGAAACCAGGGTACTCCTTGGAGGAAAGGATTTTGAAGCTCCATCTGACATATTCTGGGTATGTTGCAAAGAGTGACCAGTCCTTGGAGAAGGACATCATGTTTGGAAGGCTGGAGGGATAGCACAAGGGAGGAAGACTTCGGATAAGATGGCTTGACTCAGTGACTGGGGTTATGGGGATAGGTGTGTCAGAGATAGTGAGGTTGGTTCAGGATAGAGAAGGGTTCAGAGCTGTTGTACATCAGATCGATATGAGTCACAAGTGACTCGATGGCACATAGCAACAGCAACAACAACATGAGTTGATTGAGTCTCCATGGTAATGAGTTGAGTTGAATGAATTGTGCTAATTAGCTCATAGACGAGTAGGGTGGGCTATAAGTTTAATTAACTTTGAAGTTATAAGGACAGCAAATTAGGCCTAGAAATGCATGTCCTTGGGAGAAGACAGATGTCATATGAGGATTACCTACAAGGAATGTCAGGAGGCGCAGGGCCACCTACAACTGCTTACAACAAGGAGTCATCTCAGCTTAGACCTTGATTTAGGTCCTTCAAGCCTTACAACAGTCAGAAGGCAAGTTTCTGACTTTAAAAGTCACTCACTGTGGTACTTCTTTTCTAGCACTTGGGACATAAGACGTGTTGGTAGAAGAGTCTCATGTGAGGTCACAAAACCCTAATAACAGAGCTGAGCCACATCTGTTTCTTTTCCATAACATAGTGTTAGAGTCTTTTTTTTTTAAAAAAATAATATTATCTTGTTGAACATTTTCTTCCCACTTCCTCTTCCCTCCCCAACCCACCCTGCAATGCACCCCTTGTTCCAGATTATTGTCATACACATAATGTCTAATCATATATTCCTTTCAAACAATTCTTCCCCTCATCTGTTCCAGTGCATGGTTGGGGAGTGTTAGAATCTTTGAAAGGTAAAAGTATCATCATCCAAGTATAGAGTTAGCCAAGAGCTAGAACATGAAGGAAAGTCCTTGGAGAGGCTGCTGAACTTACCTGTCAAACTGCAAAATGGGGCTGCTTTTCCAACTAGGTATCCCTAGCAGGCATCTAGAAGGTTCTAGAGAAAGGACAGGTGTTGCATTGACACGTTTTACAACAATTGCAATAATGTTTTAGAAGTACTATTTTGCATCACAGTCAAGTAAAGCCTTAAAAGTCTCTCACCATTTTGGATAATTTCCAATTCCTGTCTACTTTCTTTTGAATCTTTAGGCACTTGGCATCGCTTGTTTGAATTTTCATTTTCTGTTAACCTTTTGAAGGCATTGTCTAGATTACAGCTGACTTGCCCTCTCAGACTCACTTCAAATGCCACCGCCACAATGGGCTTTCTAGTTTTGATAAAGACATCAGTGCATTTGCTTTTGTTGGATGCTGCCAAGTTGACTATGATTTATAGTGACCTTGTGACCTTCAATCCACTTGAAAGACTGCAGTCCTTGACCTTCTGCAGCAATTGCTTCAGGTCTTCCTCAGTTTCAGCAGGCAAGATTGTGTTATCTGCATAACACAAGTTGTTGATGAGTCTTCCTCCAATCCTGATGCCACATTCCTGAATCCAGATTGGTCAGTAGACTATGCAAATGGCATGTTTGTAGCTTGCTATGTAAGTCAAGTGTACACTGTCTACCAAGAAAGGATTGGCCAGTTTGTGGTCCCTACAAGGAGGAACCATGCCTTGGAATTAACAAGGAGTTGAGGTAGCCCTGGTCTCAAGGTTCAAGCATGATTGCACTGCTTAACCCAAAGCTAACACCTCTCTGATGGTTCGAATCCATAAGCAGCTCTGAAGGAGAAAGATGGGCAATCTCCTCCCATATAATTTACAGCCTCTGAAAACCCATTGGAGGGTTAGTTATGAGGCAGTTCCAACTCAATGGCAGTAAGATGTGAGTACATATGTGAAGCCAGTCCCATGGAGAATTTTCAGACAGAAAGAAGCAATATGAAGAAGTAAAAGGAAAAAGGAAGCAGAGAGAGAGAGAGAGAGAGAGAGAGAGCGATGGGAGGCAAGGGATCTTCTCCAAGAGCTGTAACATGAGTCTGTAACATTGAAGATGAGGACTATAATCTTGAAGATATCAAGAGGGTCAAGGAACCTAGTGCCATATTTGGGAGTGACAGGGTTAGAAGGTGCCCAGAGGCAGAGCTTGGCCTAAGGGCTCTGAGAAGAAGAGAAGCTGCAATGCTAAGAGGAAATGACTGAGATGTCTTACACTGAAGAAGAGAGACTTTGCCTCCATGCTTTCTGAACCTGAAGTGTAGTCAGCTCCTTCCTCAATAACCCATTTGACTGGAAGTCACATTCCTGAGGTTTTGAAGCCACTGCAATGGAAGAGAGATGAATGCCGATGGGAGGAAGGGAGAGAGTGGAGATGTCAGACATGAAGTGATACAGCAGCTTGAAGAATGTGGATGTACTTGACCTCTGTCTCTTAGGAACTGACTTTGTGCTGATTCTTTTGTTAGGAGTTAACCGTGGCAGCAGAGCAAATCAAACCATGACTTATGCGTCATACTTTCGTGAATCATCATGATTTCAGTTTATCTCATTTTGCATAGTTACACATTATTTTTTCCCTCTCTGAGTTCAAGACTTTTCAGTAGGACATTTCTTTGTGACCTTGGGGAGGGAATAAGATCTTTCCCTACATAACCAAGTAGGGGGCTGCTTAGAGGCAAGGATAGGGAAATGACATTGACATTTCATCTCATATTCATTGGGCGTGTTGTCAGCATGGGCCAGTCCTTGGAAAAGGACATCATGCTGGGAAAGCTCAGAGAAAGCGAGGAAGACTCTCAACAAGATGAGTTTTGATGCAGTGACTCTGACAATGGGCTTGAGAGTGTCAGATACAAGGATGGAGCAGAACAGGGTGAGGTTCACATCTATTCATAGAGTCGCTATGAGTGGTAGTTGGCTCAATGGCCCAAGACAATAACAGCAATGACATCCTGTCCTGCCGCTGGCCACTGAGTCAACTCCCATTCATGGTGACCCATATGTATCGGTGTGGAGTTGTGCTCCGAAGGGCTTTCAAGGGCTAATTTTTCAGAAGTAGATCACCCGCCCTTTGTTCTGAGGCACCTCTAGGTGGACCTTTCAGTTAACCTTTCAGTTAACACATAAACACAATAGCTGTTCCCACCCTCAGGGACTCACACTCTCTTTGTATGTTCTCTGCATGCCTTTGGGCTACTATCAACTTGCATGTAAGAGGTGGTGGTGCATGGAAAAGCCAGGTCAGAATTTTACTTGCCTCTTCCTTTTCTTTTTTTTTTTTTGTTTCAATTTTATTGTGATGGTAAAATTAGAATTCCATTTCACATATTACCTTTCATTATCTTTTGATTTCTCCTCGCCCTAAACATTTGTAAATGCGAGAAAAAATTCTTTTTTTTTTTTTTAGGTATTTTTTTTCTTTCTATAATTATATTTTATTAATTTTCATAAACATTTACAGAGATTTTGGGCTTCCACTCATTCATTGTTGCACTATTCTCTCTACCCTCCTCCCAGTTTGTTCTTGTCCAAATGCCACAGTGCTTGTCAAAGCCAGTTCTGATTAATCTCCTTTGTCAGTGTGCCCTTTGCCATTCCCTATCACTCCTCCCTGAGAGAGACTTTACCCTGAGTCATAAGGAAAAGGGGACGGCGTATTCTCTTAGCTACTTCCTGCTGAAAAGGGACGCTGTGGGTTTCAGGGTGAAGATCTTCTCTCACTACTCTAAAGGGCCCCTTTGGCAGTAGGAAACACATAGACTATTATGGAGATTGATTTTGGAATTCAGATGCACTCTTATTGATTGTGCTTGGCTGTACATGTACATATCCTTCAAGATGTATCATGGGGGTGTTGCAACCTAGAAGACACAAATTTGACTAACAAGTTATAAGTACATGAGTCCAAAAATTATGGAAAAGTAAAAGAAAAGATTCTTTCATTGTTTTACAAACCCTCCCCCAGGTCCCCTCCACCATGTAGCCCTCGCTCTAGTCTCCTGTGATGACAGAAATACCCAGTTACATCTCTCTTTTAGACGGTTCTCTCCCTCCTCTGTTTCAGTGCAGTATACATTATTGAACCCATCTTACTCAGTCTCTCCCCAACCCCAAGGACAGTCCCATTCTACAACAGTGGCATCATGTAATATTTGTCCTTTTGTGACTGGGATATTTCACTCAGCATAATGTTCTCCAGAGTAAACCATTTTGAATAATATTGCATGAGTTCCTTGTTTTTGAATGCAGCATAGTATTCCATTGTGGGAATATACCACAGCTTCTCTAGCCATTCGTTTGTTGATGGGCACTTAGGTTGTTTCCAACTCCTTGCTATTGTGAACAAAGCTGCAATAAACATGGGTGTGCATATATCTGCTTGGATGTCAGCTATGGTCTCTTCAGGGTATATTCCCAGTAGTGGAATTGCTGGGTCAAATGGTATCTCTATTTGCAACTTTTTGAGAAAGCGCCATACTGCTTTCCACAGGGGTTGCACCATTTTACACTCCCACCAACAGTGAATCAGGGTTCCAGTTTCTCCACAACCTCGCCAGCATTTGTTGCTTGCGCGAGAAAAAATTCTTAACTTATAGGCCATGAGATAGAAAAAGGCTGGGTAGATTTCACTATGGGCTGTGGTTTGTTAACTCTCTATAGAATGAAGATGAAGGCTCGGCCTGTTTGTGGAACCAGCACTATGAATTCTGACTTCTAAACTGTGAGAGGATAAGTTTTTGTTTATTTAAGCCAGCCACTTGCAATGTTTCTGTTACAGAAGCGCTAGTAACCTAGACTCAGTTTTCCCCGTTAACATTTTACATTGAGATGGTACATCTGCTAAAAGGAAAAACTGTCACTGGCACCTAACTATTAACTGCACGCAAGATTTCATTCTGATTTACTCTACTAGGCTTTTATTGGATGGGCAGTCTCCTCCCATGCAATTAATTGCCTCTGAAAACCCACTGGAGGGTCTACTATGGGTTGCTTCTGGCTTCACAGCACACAACGACAACAAGAACAGATGAAAGTTTGTTTACTGAGGGAACTCTGGTGGCCTAGTGGCAAAAAGCTGCTCTACAATTCTGAAGGCACCCAGTTTGAGTCCACTGGCTGCTGCAGGGGAAAAGTTTGAGTAATCTCCTCTCCTGTAATGCTGGTAACCTCGTTGACCCCTTGAAGAGTGGAAAACAGGCTGGCTCGCTCCAGCCACATGTCCATGCTTTTTACTCTCAGCTCATTTGTTGGAGGCTGTAAAATCGTCCTCAAATGTCTCCTATTTTTTCATTGTTAATGTTATTGAACACTTATTATGTGTCAGATAGTGTTTTAGACATCAGAAATATGTGCGAACAAAACAAAACAAAAGAAATGCGTGCAAATAATCTTGAGTATCTCAGGAGTAAACAGATGGGGTTGAAGGTTTTCAAAACTTCTATTGGTCAGGTCTGTTAGATACAAAGAAGAACATGAGAACACGAGGGAGAGAAAGAAAGAAAGGAACGGGTCCCAGGAAACGAACAGGCCTTTATTGTGTGGTCTGAGAGGGACGCCAAGTGACCCAGCAGCATGACATGCAGACAGGATGGAAATGGCGTGTGGGCAGTTTGAGGGGTTTCCTTTTTATAGGGGTCCTGGGGAGGACTAAGATGGTACTTCTCAGAATTTGGTGTGTTAATTTAGTTAGGTTTTAGCTTTTTCTTGTTTGTTTTCATAGGCTCAGACTCTCATCAGGATCCATTGTTTGGTCTGGTCCTTGATGTGACCGGCTCAGGTGTTACTAAGTTTCTCAGGAAGTGGTCAAGCTTGGGGGTGGTGGGGCAACTGCCATATTCTCCCTTCAAGGTCTAATTTGTCTGCCTGCAAAGCCAGACCTTTGAACAGAGAGACTTTGAACATACACATTAATTGCATCACATTGGCAACTAGTTTAGCCTTGTTATACCTCTTTTCATATTATATTGATAAAGTTAAAGGGAATCTATATAAAATATACAGCTTCTAGTAAGTGGTTCAATCACTTCAAGCAATAGCCACAATCGATATTGACATTGCTATTGTATCCTACAGGAACTTTCATTTACCTGTTAGGAGAAAATGTATAGTCAAATAATTTATGTATCCAAGATAGGTGATGAAAAAACGAGAGCTAATTAGCCCAGAACAAACAGAACTATAGATGGAGGCTGTTGTCTGATGCTCTGGTGTTAATTTAACCATCATTTCAGACTAAAGTTGGTACATGGAAAGTGAGAAAGGAGCCTGCTGCTTGTTGATAATTAGTATGTTTTTAATGAGTTATCAGGTGTTAATAACAGCTCAAGTGCAATATATCTTTTCTCAGCCTTCAGAGGCTGTTTGCTGGGTTCTCACTTCTCAAGATTTTAAGTGAGTATTGGAAGGTGATCTGAGGAGAGGCAGCTACGCCCAGGCAAAGCTACTTCAGTGATGGCCACAGCCCAACCATGATGCCAGGGGAAGATTATGATGGCGTTTCTTGAAATGGAACAGACACTGGCCTTTTCTAACTGACAGGGGCATCCTTTTGTCAGTGGGAGACATTTCCCATTCTTTCCCAAACAATTCTGACAATAAGAGAGTTTTGAAGAAAAAGAACCCAGAATAGAAACAATATTTTTAGTTTCTTTGGAGTTGGTCCTGCTTTGGTGAACTCATGCCCAGTGAAGAATGGATCACTGTAATCCATTGTGTTTTCATGGGCTAATTTTTTTGGAAGTAAATCTTCAGAACTTTTCCCTAATGTGTCTTCTGGAAACTCCGCTGAAAACTATCCCCCAACATAACAGCACACAAACCTCTACTGTGGTTGTACCTGAGGTATGTTAGTTAGGAATCAGACCCAGGTCAACCATCTTTTCAGTTAGTTATCCAGATGGGATGATAGAAATGTATTTTAGGGATTCAGGCAATAAAGCACAATGTTGTTGTTATTTGTTGTTGTGTACCGTTGAGTCGGAACTGACCCATAGCTGACCCTCCAGGGGGTTTTCAGAGGCAGTTAATCACACAGGAGGAGACTGTCCATCCTTCTTCTGTGGAGCAGCTGGTGGCCTCAAACTCCTTTCCTTCTGCATCGCAGCTCAGCTCTTTGCAGTTAGGCCACCAGAGCTCCCCAAACAATGCACACGGTAAAAAGAATAAGGTGGATCAATGACATAGAATGATGCACAAGAGATTCAAGTAGAAATGTCTGTCACTGAGATCTGAGATGATGGATGGAAAGAGAAAAGAAGGAAGAGAGGGAGTCCAGGATGCAGGGAGGAAGGAAGGTAAAAAGGAAGGTTGTTTCATTTTCTGTTTCTTTTCAAGAAGTTAAGACCAGGCCAACACATGGTCCAGCGTCTCCACTGAGTTGCAGGATACTGTAGGTTAAATGTCTTTGAAGAGTAAAGATTTCTATTGCAAGTGAAGGAAAAGTAGGTGTCTGACACAGAACACCACACGAACAGACTAGCCCATATCTTTCTCTGCAAGTAAAGGAAATGTAGGGGTCTGACACAGAACACTGCATGGACAGGCCACTCCACGTCTTCTCCCATGCTTTATCTAGCCAGTGACTGCCCTGAATTGAATGACCATACTCTTTGACACAATAATACACAACAGCATATTGATCCCGTACAGAGCACTCTTTCTTTTCAAGATGATGAGTACCCATGAGCCTACCGCCAAGTCTGACAATGAAAACTCACCAGTAACAAAGCTTTCTCAATGTCTGTCTTATCTGTCAGAGAGCACAGTAACCTGGATCTGGTGTCTTTATTTATTTTAGAGTTTTCTTTCCTGTAAGTGAAATCTTTCAGATATATTAACAAGACCCATCTCTTAGTTGTTATCTCGCCACTAAGTTTTACTACCATGGCTGTCACTAAATTCCTCACCTTCCCCTCACCCCCCTACCCCCC
>NW_006399867.1:7915735-7922902 GCF_000299155.1 Elephantulus edwardii
ACAGAGGAGTTTGCTCATCTTTCCCCCCACAGAGCAGTTGGCGGATTCAAATCACCTGGCTTTGGGTTGACGACATAATTCCTTGCCCACTTGACACCCAGAGTTCCTCAGTTCCTTACTGCTCTTGCTATTTTCAGTTGAGTAGGATCCCATTTTATGGCTGTGTACCAACTTGTTTGTCATTCACCGGTTGAGGAAGATTTTATTTGAGGTATACACTAGGGATGATAGGAGAATTGATGCCTTTGAGCTGTAGTGCTGGAGAAGAGTATTGAATATACCATGGATTGCCAGGAGAATAAACAGGTTCATCCTAGAGATGGTGAGACCAGGCTGCTCCTTGGAGGCAAGGATTCTGAAGCTTTTCTGACATACTTTGGACACGTTGCAAGGAAAGATCAGTCCTTGGAGAAGGATGTCATGCTTGGGAGGGTGGAGAGACAACACAGGAGAGGAAGACCCTCGATGAGATGGATTGATTCAGTCATTGGGGTAATGGGGATAGGTGTGTCAGAGACAGTGAGATTGGCACAGGATAGAGCAGGATTTAGGCTGTTGTATATAGGGTTGCTATGAGTTGCAGGTGACTTGATGACACATAACAACAACAACAATGTCTATGCCACCAAAACAATGGAAAACCATAGCCTCATCTTGACTCCCTATTCTTGAGAATGATGGAGGACCCAATTTATATCATGATCTTCAGGAAGAAAGCAGGTCCTAAGTTAAAGCACTCGGTGATTTTGTGATCTTATTGGATATGTGACGAGCAACCCAATATGGTCCCCAGCAATCTTTATCTCCTGCAAGTCAAGCTCTTGTATAAGTTCCTTCCCTGGAGCATGGGCTGAATTTATTGACTCACTTCTAATGAATTAGGTAATCAAGACTGTGACTCCCTATCTTCTATGATGGAATGCTTGTAGTACGGGAAGTCAGCTACCGTAATGTGAGGTAATTCTGTGGAGAGGCTCACATGACCAAGGATGGTGGCCCTCCACCAACCATGTAGATGGACTTGGAAGCCAACATTCACCCCAATGGTGAGACCACAGTGATACACAGTTTGATAACAATATCGTAAGAGTTCTTGAATTGGAGGCAAATGTAAAGCCATACTTGTACTTTGGGTGTAAGAAAACTGTAAGTTAATAAAGTCACTTCTTTCGGTGGAAAAGTTCAGGGAATAAAAGAAAGACCTTCATCTAAATGGATTGACACAGTGACTAGGGCTCCCACATAACAGCGATTGTGAAGCGAATGTGGAATCAGGCAGAATTTTGTTCTTTTGTTGTGCTGTTAAGAATAGCTTTCCTAGGCATTGACTTTGACTTTGTCATGTGGATGGGCAGGAATATTCAAATAGGGTGTGTTAGTCTATCCACAAGGAGACTGGCTAGTCTTGTCATTATATTGAGTGGATTCAGCAGCAGAACTTGAGAATCTCAGCACCAGCAAAGAAGAAGTAGACAATGCAGTGTGCCCTTCAGGATTCTTGTACGAGCCAGATCTTTGCAGAAAGCAGAAGCAGCCAGCAGCAGAGAACCAGAGATCCAACGCGAGACGGAGCTCACCTGGGACTGACACCCCAAGAAATCAGGGCTAAAAGCTTTTCCCTGAGTTTGTTGGAAGAGTGGGGGTTGCAGGGGGTGTTGTAATTGGCAGGACTAGGAGCTTTAATAGTGGAACTCCTGTTGGCCTAGTGGTAAGAATCTGTGCTGTAATCCCAAAGGTATATGGTTTGAATCTGCCCACTGCTCTGTGGGAGAAGGATGGGCTATCTCCTCCCTTGTGATAAATGGCCTCTGAAAACCCAGTGGAAGGTCAGCTGTAAGTCAGTTCTGACTGAATGGTACACAACAACACAACAAGGCCTCTATAACACTGGCCTAAAGCTATGAGGCCGCAGGCTTAGGTGCCCGTGAGCACATTTCAGATACTGTCCTGACTGAGTAATTATATCTCCTGCCAACCTGAAGCCTTTTGACTTCCTTTATGTAATTCTGTATGGTTTGTGAGATATTGCAATGGATTTGGGACCCAGAAGAGCAGTAATATTGGTGTTGGGATCAGTAGAAAGAGGTGTAGAAGCATGGGTGACATGTCTGACCACAGAGGAACTAGTTTTGTGTTGTGGATGTTGTTGACAGGGACAGTTCCCCCTTGTAGAGATCGTAGAGGTCAGATATGGCCATCCCCACGTGGTCCTTGCTCCTTTTTTGCCATTGTACATGAGATCAAAATGAGCTGAAATGGACTTGAAAATACCTCGTAATAATAACAAACCACTACTATGATCCTCTTTCTTTCTTTCCTCATTCAATCCTCGGTTTAGCAGATTCTGGAGACCCCCTTACAACTGCTGTTAAATTTTTGATGTGGTTAGGTTCCAAAGGGCAGACCAATATGTAAAAAACAGTATTATGCAAAAATGAAGGCTGACTATATTATTATATAACTGCCCACCTCTGATCATCAGTGGCTCATGCAATGTGATAGAAATGACAGTGGGCTGGTTTCAGGCACTTCCACTCATCACAGTCAGTGCTACTCCTACCTTACACCTTGGCCTTAGCCAAAGGCATGCTGTTAATATGCAAACTAGTCCAGTGATAGATTTTTTTTTTTACCACTGTTGCAAATATAAACTATTAGAAAGTCAGATAGTTGATAAGTGAGGACTAGATATATGGTAAGAATCAGCAGGTACTGAGTGGAGTTGCAGAATCAGCAGGTACTGAGTGGAGTTTCTGTTGTTTGCCCTCGAGCTGGAACCAACCCATAGCTGACCCTCCAGAGGTTTTCAGAGCCAGTTAATCATGTGGAGGAGATTTCTCATCTTTCTCCCACAGATCAGCTGATGGATTCGAACTTCATTCCTTTGGGTTTGCAGTGCAGCTTTTTGCCAAGCTTTTCCTCATTTAGTCCCCACAACAGCCGTATGAAAGGGAGTACAATTTGTCTCTCTTACTAACTAGGAAACCAGGAAGAGGGTGAATAACTGCTGTAGCTCACTAGCGTGGGGTGAGGCTGGCTTTGAAGGAGGAGGCTGAGGCATAAAGGAGCCTGCCTCCAGCCTTTAAAATCTAAATTTAAACTCATACACCTTCTGAAATCTCTTGCAGATATTTCCAACTCATAGCAGTGCCAGGTTGCTAACTGAACGGTCAGCAGTTTGAACCCAACCGCCTCTCCTTGGGAGGAAGATGAGTATTCTTCTCTCATATCATTAAACTTCAGAAACTACATGGGCGGTGGCTATGAGTTGAAACTTGCTCGGAGACAATAAAGGGCTTACTTTGGACAACAGTGGCCCATCTGAATTAGTAGAAAGGCTCTCCTCTCCCCTTGTCCTTCCTCCCTGGAGTTACTTTTTGCATGCTGGACCTCTACTCGTAGATCTTCTGCAAGCGAAGTGGATAAAGTCGTCTTACTCTGTATGGATTTTCTTCCTTTAATGGTCCTGTTCCATGCTGTCACCCCAGTGCCCTCCCTCCTCGCCAGCTCCCAGCAGCTGGCAGAAAGTGTTTATAGACGAAGCTTTTCTTTCTCTTTTTTAATAGCCTCCTAGGCTGCAGCTTCCCAGATGAGAACCTCGTTAACCAGAAGGACTCTAGGCTACTGATTTATATTCTAGTCATACTGAGAAGGGGAAAAAATTGCAAAGAGAGAAAGAAAATGCCAGCGTATCTGTGGACTCGTTCCAACGCCCTCTCTGATGAGGAGTGTATGTAGCTATTCATGGCCTGGATGCTAAGGGATTCCTTCCAGAGTTTAGTATTTGACCTATTATCATCGAATCACGTGGGCTCTTTTTACCTCTTGTGAGTTTCCTGAAAGCAGGCATAACAACTCCATACTCCTGCCGTTTGAAGCAGAGAGTCATTACTTTCAAATAAAAAAAGGTGCTTGCTGCAACAGAAGTGTCGGTGCCAAGTGAAGATGGGGCTTACGAGAATGGGCTCGCTTCCTATCACCCCACAGAGCCAAGTGAGATGCCAGCATCCTTCACGCAAGGGCCATGAAGCACACAGTTAAAAATATTTGCCTGTTGGAAGTCTACCTCACTGGATCCATGACACTCTCCAGGAGGAAGAGGGTGGCTTTTTTTTTTCTTTTTAATTTCAACTTTATTAGGAATTGTGCATAAGCTTTTTGTTTTTTAAAAATTATTATTTTAATGAAAGTTTACAGAAAAGTTGGCTTTTCCTGTATTCATTGTTGCCCGTTTTCCTCCGTGCGGCTGGTGCTTTGAAAGTTGATGGTGCAGAGAATACAAGTCTCCTCTGTTCCCAGTGTCCATTCTGCCCTCCTTTCACAGTGAGACTGTGGTGGTTAGATACCATCAGGTTGGTTCAGAGTCACAATCGTTTATGTTGTTTTTAGATGACAGAATGAAATTTTGCCCAGTCCCGAGCCATTTTTACAGTCAATGCTAATGCTTGAATGCAGTGTTGTACCCACTGTGCCAATCCATTCTGCTGAGAAATGGCCTCCTCTTTTTTGTTCTCCTTTATCAAGCAGGATGTAATTCCTTCTCCAGGGATTGTTTCCTATTGATAACTTGCCTATATTAACAACATCTCTAATGCTTAGCTGGGTCCGTGGCTCTCCAGAATACAGACTGTCATGCTGTGGGAAGATTGCTTGTCATCGGCTGCAGTGGGGCTTTGCAGCTCCTCCCATCTGCTGCTATGTGCTCTCCAGGCAGAGAACCAACCCATAGCTGACCCTCCAGTGGGTTTTCAGAGGCAGTAAATTGCATGGGAGGGGACTGCCATCTTTCTTCTGCAGAGAAGCTGGTGGATTTGAACTGTATGCATTTGGGATCGCAGTACAGCTTCTTACCACAGGAGGAGTTTGCTTTCCCATCTCTTGAATTGGGACCAGCATTGTAACTTGTTCTGGTTCACCCTTTGTGAGGCAAATGACAGTGTACCGGCTCCCACAGTTTTTAAAACTTGTCCTCAAGTGATAGGGAACGGCAAAGGACACACTGACAAAGGAGATTAATCAGAACTGGCTTTGATGAGCACTGTGGCAATTGGACAATTAAAACAGACTTTCAAGGGGGGGAAAAAAAGAAGAACGAACTGGGGAGGAGGGTAGAGAAAATAGTGCAACAACGAATGAATGAAAACCCAAAATCCCTGTAAATGTTCATTAAAATTAATAAAATTTAATAATTAAAACAAACAAACAAACAAACAAAAACTTGTCCTCAAGGGCTCTCGCGGACTGCTGTCCAGCCTCTTGGCGCTGTCCAACCACCATGTGGACAAGCCAGAGCTAGCCTGCTGGAGGATGGGAGATCCCAAGGAATAAAGTTAAAGTGGCCCCATTGAGGTTGTGCTAAACTAGGCAGCACCTACCCAACCAGGCAACTAACTGCAGGTACATGAGCGAGCTCTGTTATGATCACAAAAACCAGCTGAACCCAGCACAGACAGCTAAACTATAGAATCATGTGCTCAATAAAAACCTATTGCTTTAAACTAATAAGGTGTGAGGTGCTGGTTAGTTATACAGCAAAGGCTAACTAGCACAATTTACCACGTAACTAGATGTAAACAAAATTGTGGGTATGTCCTTAAGGTGAAGGAGGTACTTTCTTCTCATTTATTTTCCTCTCTCTGGCTGGAGTGAGGAAGTAATAGCTGGAGCAACAGCAGCTTTTGTGGGCTGTGCAAAGCCAATAGGGATAGAAGAACAATAAGTTAGGGAGACATCGGCTCTCTGAAAGAATGGCATGTCATTCTGTTTACCTCTAAACTTACTGGTAAAAGAGAGAAAGAAACTTTTATCTTGTTCTAGTCTCTGCTATTTGTGCTTGGTTGTTGTTGATTGCCTTCAAGTCGAGCATGACTCAGGGACCCAATGAACAAAGGCCTGAAGCCCCTCTACAACTATAGCATTTATCAAAGTTCATAGTTTTTGGAGGCATGTTGTTTAGGAAGTGGATGTCTCTCCTGCTTCCATTTGTGCTTTAGTTACTCATAAAAAAAAAAATTAACCATCAAACCAAACAAACAAACAAAACAACACGAAAACCCACTCATACTTACACTTCTTGCCTTTCCCCCTTTGAGCCACTGGTGGGTGTGAAATGCCGGAGAGGCCTCATCTTTGAATTAGCAGCACAGCGTCTAGTAAGACAGGCTCCCGAACCTGTCGCAGTCAAGTTGATTCTGACCCTTGGGTTGTTGTGCCCTGTCAAGTTGGACTGATTCATGGCTGACCTTCCAGAGGGTTTTCAGAGGCAGTAAACCACATGGGAGGAGAGTGCCCATTTTTTACCCATAGAACAGTTGGTGGATTTGAACTGTGTGATTTAAGATTGGCAGTGCCACTCCTTACCACGAAGTCAAAGGACAGTGTAGATCCATAAGGTTTCCAAAGCTTTGGTGGTCGAGTAGTAAGAAGCTGTACTGCAATCCCAAAGTTTGTTTTTAGGTGCCATTGAGTCACCTGCAACTCATGGCAACCCTATGTACAGCAGCTCTGAAGCCTGCCCTACCTGGAGTCAGTCTCATTGACCCTAACACACCTATCCCCATTGCCACAATTACTGTATCAATCCATCTCATCCAGGGTCTTCCTCTCCCCCTCTGTCCCTCCACCCTTCCGAGCATGATGTCCTTCTCCAAGGACTGGTTCCTCTTGGCCATATCCCTAAAGTGTGAGAGATGGAGCTTCAAAATCCTACCCTCCAAGGAGAAACTTGGTTTCACCCTCTCCAAGACAGAACTGTTTGTTTTCTTGGTGGTCCATGGTATGTTCAAGGCTCTTCTCAAGCATCACAAAACTAATAGGCATTAATTCTTCTTCTGTCATTCTTAGTCATTGTGTAGCTTTCTGATTCATAGCAAGTAATTGTGAAGGCATTGGCCTGGATTAGACACACCTTAGTCTCCAGAGTGACATCATTGCTCCTCAGCCCTCTGGAGAGGTCCCTGACAGCAGATTTACCCAGTGCTGTTGATTTCCTCATTGCTGATGACAGGAGTACAGATTGTGGAGCCAAGCAAGCTGTTCACATTCACCAGCTTCTCTGCAGGAGAAGAATGGACGATCTACTCCTGTGCAATTTAAGGCCTCAGAAAACCCACTGGAGGGTCAGCTATGGGTCAGTTCTGACTTAATGGCACATAGCAACAACAACAA
>NW_006399867.1:7923102-7951238 GCF_000299155.1 Elephantulus edwardii
TGCAATGATGACTGGCTATGCATTAAAAACCTGGTCAATAATTAAGGATGACAGAAGAATTGATACTTTCTTTTTTAAATTTAGGTTATTTTTCATTTCAATGAACATCTACAGAGATTTTGGGATTCCATTCATTCATTGTTGCACCCTTCTCCCCGCACAAACCCCTCCCCCGCCCCGTTTGCTCCTCTCCTTGAAAAGCAAAAGAAAAGCTCCCTACGGAGGCAGACTGCCACATCTTTCTCCTATGGAGAAACTGGTGGGTTCAAACTGTTGAATTGCTGGCCTAGTGGCAAGAAGCCGAGCTACAATCCTGAAGGCACGAGGTTTGAGTCCACCAGCTGCTCCACAGGAGAAGAATGGACCATTTCCTCCCATGTAACTAACTGCTTCTGAAAACCTGCCAGAGGGTCAGCTATGGGTCAGTTCCAACCCTACAGTACACAACAACAACAACAACAACAACAACAACAGTGAGGGTTTAACCACTGTGTCAGCAGAATTTGTTATCCATGCATAGCTGAAGCTAATCTAAACTCAGCCAGATGATATAGGATTTAGACCAGTGGAGATGGCAGGTAAGGGCAGTTATATATGAGGGATCTTGGATGACGTTGCAGAAGAAAAGCAGAAGTTTGGGCAACGGGAGGACAACAGTGACTAATTCCATGTAATTGGCTATGTGTTAAGACTGGGGTCAGTTTAGGGCCAGCCTTGGAAAGGTCAGCAACAGCAATCTAAGAAGTTTAGAGAGTTTGATGAGACAGATATCTGAGTGCTTATACTAATCAGAATAAGAAAATCACGTATTAATTTACTTTTTATTCACAGATTCATTTCCTCATGAGAGTTTGTATTTTAGTGAGGCAGACAAGGTGACAGAAGAACATAAAATTATAGACTATAATTAGTAATGTGAAGTAAGCACACTGTGTGAGTTTGTAGAGGTTGACCTTTCGGGAGAGTCTACTAGCTTCTTCGACAGGGAAAGACCTGGGTCAGGCTCTATGGAGAATTCTAGGGATCCAGAGATGAATAACACATACCCTTCCACCACATGATCACAGTATGGAGCACAGTGAAGCGAGGGAGACTTCACTGAGTGGATGACTGGGGAGGAGATTGCCCATCTTTCTCCTAAGGAACAGCTGATGGATTTGAACTATATGCTTTTGGATTGACAGTGCCTCTCCCTCCCACCAAGCCATGAGAGCTCCCTGCACACACGGTAAGAAGAGTAAAAGGAATCCCAACAGTTGCTGTTGATTTCTGGTGAGTTGAGCACGACTCATAGTGACTCTATGAACAAAAGACCTGAAACCTTTCTAGAACTATCATTGTTTCTCAAAGTTCATAGAGTTTCCAGAGGCATGTTGTTTAGGAAGTGGATGCCACTCCTGCTTCCAAACCTGTCTTGACCTGGGAGCTCCACCAAACACTGTCCACCATGATAACTATTATGGCATTTGATACTGCAATGGCACAAGGTTCAGCATCACAACAACCCTAGGTTACCTCAGTACAGCATACTGACAGGACAGTGCTGTACCACTTAGAAGAATGTTCCTTCAAAATATAATAACAACTGACTTTTAAATACAAAGACCTTCCCTGAGGTCTTGTTGACTCTAAACAAGAGGCTTAAATAAAAAAAATAACCAATATAGTATGTTGTTGTTGTTATGTGCCATTGAGTTGCCTGTGACCTATAGCGACACTATGTACAGCAGCTCTAAACCCATCCCTGTCCTGAGCCAGTCTTACTAATTCTAACACACCAACCCCCAGATACTGTATCAATCTGTTTCATGCAGGGTCTTCTTCTCCTGTCCTGTCCCTCCACCCTTCTGAGCATGATGTCCTTCTCCAAGGTTTTCCAATAGTATTACAGTGAAAATGGAACTGAATCCCTGTGCCTTCCACAGAGGCAAGCCTTTTTAGAGATATTCTGTATATGCACAACCAAATATTTGCAGATGTTTAAGAAATACAAAATATTGTCCTATTAGACTTATCATTCTGCCCCTTCTCTCTTCTACTTACAACGTTATCTTGGAGGTAGCTTCGTTTTCATCCAGCTAGCTCCATCTTGCTCTGTTTAATGATGGCATCGTATTCTGTCATGGCTTTGCCATGCTTTACTTAATCAGGACCCAGCTGAAAGGCATTCAGATGGCCTCCAACATTTACTGCCCTAATCAAGCTGCAGGCGCTATCTGGGTGTACCTATCTTCATGCGCATGTCCAAGTAGACCAGCAGGACAATTGTTCAAATAACGTATGTGTTGTATAGGGTTTTTTGTTTGTTTTTATAGTGAACTCGGAGGCCTAGGGGTAAGCAGCTGCATTACTAACCAGGCAACCACCCTTCCCACTTTGTACACTGAATGAGCTGACATGTTAAATGTAATAATAGTAATAATGATGATGATGATGATGATGATAATAATAAATGCTGCCGACCTCTGGTGGCCTAGTGGCAAGAAGCTGCACTGCAATCCCGAAGGCGTGCGGTTCAAATCCACCAATGCTCCACTGGAAAAGAAGGGACAATCACCTCCAGTGCCATTCAAATCCAATTCAATGGTACACAACTAGAAGAGGGTGGGGGAGCTGCCATCTAGGATGGCTGAGGATAGAGCAAGGTCTTGATTGTTCATAGAGGCATTATGAGTTTAAGTCAACTCAGTGGCACCTAACAACAACAACAACAATTTGGAAAAAGAAATCATTCATTGCAGCCTGCCTGTAGATCTTTGCTAACAGGGCCTGTCTTCTCTGATTCTCGTGTCTCATTACCATTCAGGGCTGAACCACTGAAATAAAGTCACTCAAAGAAATGGAATCAACTCAGATGCCCACCAACAAATGGATTGAGAAACTGTGGTTATTGTTTTGTTGTTATGTGCTGCCAAGTAGCTTGTGACCCTATGCACAATAGCTGTCAACCCTACTCCATCCTGAGCCAATCTTACTGCCTCTGACACACCCGTCCTCACTACCCCAGTTATTGTGCCCAATCCATCTCATCTGGGGATCTTCCTTTCCTGCATTGTCCCTTTGACCTTCCAAGCATGATATCCTTCTCCAAAAACTGGCCCCTTCCTTGCTACATGATCAAAGTACGTGATATGGAGTCTCAAAATACTTGCCGCCTAGGAGCATCTTGGTTTCACCCTCTTCATGATAAACCTGTTAGTTTTCTTGATAGTCTATGGTATGCTCAAAACTCTTCTCCAGCACCACAACTCAAAGACATCAATTCTTCTGTCGTCCTTGGTCATTGTCCAGCTCTCTGGTGTATAGCAAGTAATTGAAAAGACCATGGCCTGCATCAGATTCACCTTAGTATCTTTACTGACATCCTTGCTCTTCTGCACTCTGAAGAGGTCCCTGACAGCAGATTTCCTTAATATCATTCATCTTTTGATTTCCTGACTGCTGGTGCAAAGAGTGTTGATTGTGGAACTGAGCAAGCTGAAATTGTTAACAATCTCTGTCTCTTCTCCATCCATCACGATGCTGCCAATTGGCCCAGTAATGAGAATCTTTGGTTTTGTTTCGGTTTTTTTTCCTCAACAAACAGATTTTATTGGAGAACATAACTGTTTTATAATACCGAAGAAAAATAAATACGAAATGAATTTGCGTGTTATCCTTGCGCAAGGGTCATGCTAATCTTCTCTGTATCGTTCCAATTTTAGTTTAAGTGTTGCTGAGGCAAGCAGAATCTTTGTTTTCTTGATATTGAGCTTCAATCCCTACTGCAAACTATAGTCCTTGACTCTCTGCAGCATATGCTTCAGGTCCTTTTCAGTTTAAGAAAGTAAGGTTGTATCCTCTGCATAATGCAGGTTGTTGATGAGTCTTCTTCCAATCCTGATGCCACACACCTCCTGATAAAGTCCAGCCTCTCGAATGATCTGCTCTGCTCTGCATTCAGATTGAAAAAGTATGGAGACAGGACACATCCCTGACATCCTCCTTTTCTGATTTTTGAACCATACAGTTTCCTTACTCTGTTTCTGACGACTGTCTCCTGGTCCAAGTACAGGCTTCACATGAGCACAATCAGGTTTTTTGGGATTCCTGTTCTTCTAAAGGTTAGCCACAATTTGTTGTGATCCACGCAGTCAAATGCCTTTGCACAGTCAATAAAACACAGGTAGACATTCCTTTAGTGCTCTCTGCTTTCAGCCAAGATTCACTTGACACTGGCAATGATGTCCCTAGTGCCACGACCTCTTCTAACCTAGCTTTCATTTCTGGAAGTTCTCTGTTTATATACTGATCCAGTTGCTTCTGGATAATCTTTGACAGGATTTTTCTTGCGTATGATATTAGTAATATTATTTGATAATTTCCACACACCTTGGTTTTTTTGGAATGGGGATAAATATGTATCTCTTCCAGTCAGTTGGCCAGGTAGTTGTCCTCCAGATTTCTTGGCACAGCCTGGTGAGTATATCCAGGGCAGCATCTGTTTGTTGAAATATGTCATTTGTATTCCATCAATTCCTGTAGCCTTTCCACCCCCCACCCCCCAAATCCTTCAGAGCAGATTGAACATCCTCTTTCATCACCATTGCCTCTTGAACATAAGTTGTTTCATGAAATACTTTTGTGTCAGCCAGTTCTTTTTGTTTCAGTGACTCTGTGTACTTCTTCTATCTTCTTTTGATGCTTCCTGGATCATTCACACAATGGAATATTATGCAACCTTGTAAACAATGAATTCATAAACATTGCACAACACAGGTGAGCCTAGAGGACATTATGCTAAGTGAAATATCTCAGTCACAAAAGGACAAATACTGCATTACACTGCTGTTATAAAATAGGATGGACATGGCGAGTTGGGAGGAGAATAGGAAAAGAGCAGATAGATAATGAATGCTGCATTGGAACAGATGAGGGGAAGAACTGTCTGAAAGGAATATATGATTAGGCATTCTATGTACGCCAATAGTCTGGAACAAGAGACATATTGTAAAGAGGATGGGGGAGGGGAAGGAAGAAAATGTACAATAATGAATGCATTAAAAAAATAAAAACAAATCCAAAATTTATTCATCTAGGATTGTAGGGGGAAACTTAGAGTGGCATCTTTTGAATCTCCACACATGGTCCTCAGTTTGAAGATGGGAAGGGTTCAACCTGATGTTTGTAAACCAGATAAATCCCTTTACAGGGAACACTGGAGGATCCGCAAGAGTTGTCTCCCTAAGTATGCTTACTGGTGAACCCTAGGCTGAAAATGAGGTAACTCATATCTTTGGGAGATCCCCATGAAAAATGTGCATGAGATCCTTTTATTTACTCTGCTTTCTCTGTAACACGTAAATATTTAGGACAAAGAAAAATTAGTTTTCAATTACAATCCCTATAAACATTTTAAACACCTAATAGGACATTTGATCGTGAAACTGTCTGAACTGATGTTGGCACTCGTTGGCCATATTGCTTATAAACGGCGCGTAACATCAGTGCAAACCCCCAAACATGGATTTCCCTCCCCCTTCTAATACCATCTTATTAATAAAAGAATGATTTTTTTTTGTTATGAAACCTCAGCAGCTGCATTCCGGGTGCTTCTGTTCAATAAAGGCGGAGATAATAGCTGTCCGTGCAGAGAAAATGTGCTGAGGGTCTCAGGAGAAGCGGAGGAAACCAAGCTTATATTAAATCATATCAGATTGTGTTTCTTGTTTACTTTTTTCATTTTGTAAGTCACGGTTGTATCTGTAAGTTTTTGTAAACTTCGGCTCAAATTTTCTCCCCCCCCCCCCCCGCCACACCCCGTTTCTTCTTCTTCTTAAAACAATACCCTGAAACCTCAGAGTATCGCTGTTCCGGAGGTAAATTGCTGAGTGCTCAGTTAGGATGATAGATTTGACACCCTGAACTATCCTAATGACATTTCTGAGCCTGTATCTCTTTTTACTCCTCTTGGAATCCTCTGAGATTGGTTGTTGTTGTTGTTAATAATTGGGTTTGTAACTGCACTGGAGGAGACTATCTTTTCTCCTTTGCAGTAGCTGGTGGATTTGAACTGCGTGCTTCTGGCTTGGTGGTGCAACTTCTTATCCACTAGACCACCAGAGCTAGCTTCTAAAGGTAATCTCAGATGTTTTATAAACTTAAAACCAGCCTCCCCGTTGGTTCTGACTCATAGTAACTCTCCACTGAATTTCCGAGGCTGTAAACTAAGACGGGAATAAGCAGTTCATCTTTCTCCTAAGTAGCTGCTGGTGGATTCGAACTGCCGGAGATTCATGGCTCTGGGTTAACAGTGAAAACCCTCTGCTGGACTGTATCAGCAGTGACCCCAGATGTTCCTGCTGCGGTAAAAAGAGCAGTATGAAGATGTGCTTGATATTTGGGAATTTTTAAATTGTGCTTTTTAACAAAAGTTTCTAGAAAAGTGGGATTTTTTTCATTCATTTATTGTTGCACATTTTCCTCCCTACCCCCAACATTTGAGGTTTTTACCTGTTCATAGATTTGTGTCTTCTCTTTGAAGAATGTTGTTTTGTTGGTACCCACCTTCTAGCTGACTCTTTACAACGTCTGGTGGGAGCTTGTACTGTTGTGATTCATGAGCTTGTTGTTGGATGATTTTGAGAAGTGGATTGCCAGGCCTTTCTGCCTAGTCACTCTTGGCCTGGAAGTTCCTCTGAAACTTGTTCAGCATCAGAGCAACACCCATGCCTTCCTAAGGAGACAGGTGGTGGCTATACCTGAGATGCAGTCGCTTGGACTGACCCAGTTTGACTGCTGGGTGTCACACACAGGGCTCAGTTTATGTGTCCTCATACCACTGGTGCTTCCCATGGCATTTAGTGGCTCCCATTTCTTTTATATGCTAGGTATTGTGGTACTGTGTTTTGTCAGACACCTAACTTAATCCTTATAAAATCAAGATAAAACAAGAATTTTCTTCTTCTATAAACTAAGGCCCAGAGAAGTTAATTTCTCCAGTGTCATATAATGGTTGCAGCAGTGTTACAGTCCAGGACTGTATGAGTAATTTTTATACGTTTTAAGTCAGAATGTAATAGATTGTAATGCAGTGCAGTGCAGGAGAGTGTAATACAAGATGGTGCAAGGCAGTGTGGTAGGGGGCAGGGCAATGTGGAGCGGACAGTACAGTGAAGGACAGCACAGTGTAGTGTACTGAATGGCAGTGTACTGCAAGGTAAGGTGATGCAGTGCTGTGCCCTGTAAGATAGGGGGCTACAAGGCATGCAATACTGTAAGATAGGATGGTGCAGTGAAACGCAGTGCACTGTGAGACAGGGAGCTGCAGCATGTGCAATACAGTGTACTGTAAGATGGGATGGTGTGCTGTAACGCAGTGCACTGTGAGATAGTGAGCTACAATGTGTCTTAGATAGAATGGTGCCGTGTAATGCAGTGCACTGTGAGATAGGGAGGTAGAGCGCAGTGTGCTGTACTGTAACACAGGGCCGCAGAGGACACTGCAGTGTGGTGTCCTGCAAGACAGGGCAGCGCAGTGCAGTGCAGGGAAATGGGATGTAGGGGAGTGCACAGCAATGGACTGCAGGATAGGGCAGCACAGTGCTGTGTCCTGTAAGAGAAGACCGTGCAGTTCAGTGTACTGTAAGAAAAGGCAGCACCCTGTAGTACAGTGCAGCAATACTGTCAAATAGGGTAGCAGAACATGGTGCAGTGCATTGTAAAGTAAGGCAAGGCAGTGCAGCACAGTTCCATGTACTGCAAGATAGGGCAGCACAGCACAGCACAGCACAGCACAGCACTCTCTAAGATAGGGCAAGGCAGTGCAGTGCAGTGCACTGTAAGATAGGGTAGTCCTGTGCCAGAGAGTGCAGTGTAGTGAAGTACATGGAAGTGTAATGTAAAACAGGCCAGTGCAGTGCAGTTCAGGATAATGCAAGACAGGGCAGTGTAGAGCTGTTCATTACAAGCTAGGATAGAGTGGTGAAAGACAGGAGAGTGTAATATAGGGCAGTGTAGTCCAGGGCAGTGCAGTGCAGTATAGTATAGTGCAGTACAGTGTTGTGCAAGATGGGGAAGGGAATTGCAGTGCATTGTACTACAAGACAGGACAGTGTAGTGCAGGGCAGTATGGTATGTCACAGCATAGTGTAGTGTAGTGTAGTGTAGTAGTATAGTATAGTATAGTATAGTATGGTATGGTATGGTATGGTATGGTATGGGATGGGATGGGATGGGATGGGATGGGATGGGATGGGATGGGATGGGATAGTGTAGTTCATTGTACTGTGAGATAGAGCAGTACAGTCCAGGGCAGGTCAGGGCTGTGTAGTGCAGTGCAGTATCGTATTGTATCATATTGTATTGTATTGTACACTGTTGTTGTTAAGTGCCGTAGTAGATAACTCATAGCAAACCAATGAACAAAATACCTGAACATTTGTATAACTTTCATTGTTTCTCTAAGTTCATAGAGTTTCTGGAGGCAAGCTACTTCAGAAATGGATACCACTCCTGCTTCCAAGCTTGTTTTAATTGGGAAGCCCCACCAAACACTGTCCACCATGGGTAACCATTCTTGTGTTTGACACATCAAGTGTCACAGTGTTTAGCATAATAGCTAATCCACCTGGATTCCAGCTCCACACTGGTGACCAAGTGCCTTTTTAAATAGGAGGCTGAATACAATCAACTCACACCCAATGGCTAGTAAACATTGCACAGTTAGTCTCACAAGAACCAGAAATCAAACCTTTGTTGAATCAGGCTGCTCCAGACGACTTCCCCACCTGGATTTATAGTATAGAATAATACATCGCAGTGCATAGTACTGCAAGATAGGGCAGCTTAATGCAGGGCACGGTGCATCAGAGCAGTGCAGCCTGATGCAGCGCAGTACTGTACGGTGTTGTGCAAGACAGGGCAGTGAAATGTAGGGCAAAGCAGTGCAGTGAAGATCAGAGTAATGCAAGCATTTTGGCGCAGGGCAGGGCAGAGTAAGGTGTTGCAGTTGCTGCTATGTGCCAGGAGATCAGAACCAACTCACAGCCAGCCCTCAAGCAGGTTTTCTGAGGCAGCAAATCACACAGAAGATTTGTCCATCTTTCTCTCACAGAGCAGCTGGTGGATTTGACAGTACAGCTCCTTTCCACTAGACCACCAAAATATCTTAGCGAGATTTGGTGGGTAAAACAGTGTGTGACTGTTGGGTAAGGCGGGACATGGTAGTGGAGTTTAAATCATACTGTTTGTCTTATCTGTGACATTCTCAGTGCCCAGTCTAGAAGTTTACTCACATAGAATAAACATTCAGGAAACTGCTTACTAAATGAAAGCATCTTTATGATTTTATGAGGTAGGTATTTTTATTCCTACTTTATGGATAGAAAATTTAGGCCCAGGCAGGTTAAGCAATTTGCCTAAGCATAAGAAGCCGTATTTATAAGATATAATCCTATAACCCCGAAATTACCCCTTCATATTGAGAACTGAGAAAGGTACTGTATATGGTAAACTGATGAGTGTTTGTTATTCTCATATAGTTATATGGAAGGGGGAAATAATTTTAACTCTCTTTCATTTTTAGTTTTTTGTTGAGAATGTACACAGCAAAACGTACTCCAATTTAGCCATTTCTACCCTAAACTAGGTGGATTGACCCTGATGACTGCTGCAGTGGGCTCTTGTGTGTCAAGAAGTGTGAGGATAGTGCAGGATAGAACAGGGTTCAGATCTTCTGTTCATAGGGTGGCTATGGGTAGTAGTTGACGCAGTGAGACTTAACATGAACATCGCCACCACATACAATTCAGTGACGTTCTTTGAGTTGTGTTTCATTGATTATGCAAAGGCATTTGACTGTGTGGATCATAACAAACTGTGGCTGACTCTGAGAAGAATGGGAATCTCAGAACATTCAATCGTGCTAATGCGAAACCTACACATGGACCAAGACGCAGTTGTCAGAACAGAGCAGGGCAACACTGCATGGTTCAAAATTGGGAAGGGTGTGCGCCAGGGATGTGTCCTGTCTCCATACCTTTTCAACCTGTATGCAGAGCAGGTTATCCGGGAGGCTGGGCTCTATGAGGAGAAGTGTGGCATCAGGATTGGTGGAAGATCTATTAACAATCTGCGTTATGCAGATGACACAACCCTGCTTGCTGAAACCAAGGAGGACCTCATGCACTTGCTGCAGAGGGTCAAGGACTGCAGCCTTCAGTATGGACTGAGGCTCAATGTCAAGAAGACAAAAATTCTCACCACTGGACCAATCGGTAGCATCAGGATGGATGGTGAAGAGATTGAGAGTGTTCACAGCTTCAGTTTGCTCGGCTCCATGGTCAACACTCTTGGCACCAGCAACCAGGAAATAAAAAAAAACGTATTGCGATGGGAAAGTCTGCTGTTAGGGACCTCTATAAAGTACTCAAGAGCAACGATGTCTCTCTGGAGACTAAGGTCTGCCTGATACAGGCCATGGTTTTTGCAATCACTTGTTATGTATCAGAGAGTTGGACAATGACTAGGGAGGATAGAAGGAGAATTGATGCCTTTGAGCTGTGGTGCTGGAGAAGAGCATTGAATGTACCATGGACTGCCAAGAAAACAAACAGATTTATCCTGGAAAGGGTTAAACCAGGCTACTCCTTGGAGGCAAGGTTTCTGGGGCTTCGTCTGACATACTTTGGACATGTTGTAAGGAAAGACAGGTCCTTGGAGAGGGACATCATGCTTGGTAGGGTAGAGGAACAGGGCCGGAGGGGAAGACCCTCTATGAGGTGGATTGATTCAGTGACTGGGGTAATCGGGATGGGTGTGTCAGAGATAATGTGATTGGCACAGGATAAAGCAAGGTTTAGGGCTGTTGTACATAGGGTCGCTATGAGTCACAAATGACTCAACGGCACACAACAACAACAACAACAGAAAGAATCTGGTTCTACCAGGAGATAAATGAAGAAAATGAACTCTGGTGTGTTTTAAGAAACCAAATGACTTGCACACTCATGTTTATAGTGGCTTTGTTCACAATAGTAAAGAGTTGGAAACAGCCAAGTGCCCATCAACAAACGAATGGATAGAGAAACTCTGATATATTTACACAATGGAATACTACGCACCATTGAAAAACAAGGAACTCATGAAATATTATACAAAATGGGTGACCCTGGAGGACGTTATGCTGAGTGAAATATCTCAGTCACAAAAGGACAAATATTGCAAAGGGCCACTGTTGTAAAACGGGACTGACATCAGGGTTGAGGGAAGACAGAAAAGGAGGGGAGGCATGATGTATACTGCATTGAAACAGATGAGGGAGAGAACTGTTTAAAAGGGATATATGAATGGGTATTCTTGTCATTACAGAAGTCCAGAGTGAAGGCTGCGAAGTAGAGTGGACATCATGTTTGGGAGAGTAGAGGGACAGTGCAGGAGAGGAAGACCCTTCATGAGATGAATTAATCCAGTCACTGGGATGGTGAGAATAGGTACATCGGAGACAGTAAGTTTGGCAAGGGAGTGGGCAGGGTTTAGGGCTGTTGTACATAGGGTTGCTATGAGCTGCAGGCGACTTGACAGCACATAACCACCACCACCACCACCACCACCACCACCACCAATTGTTTGGTTTTATGATGATGTTAAGGGATATGTTTGGTGTAAAATTTAAAGAGAATCTCAAAGCAATAGTTTCAGGAAATTTATTGAGCCTCTCTGGCTCCAGAAACTCGGAAGTTTGTGATGATTTTAAATTTTGTTTAACAAATGTCCCCCTGTTTGATCAGGGTTTTTACAATAAAGGCCCTATAAGGCATGCAGAAAGCAATGTAAGTATTTTTGTGGAAGAAAGCTTCATTTGTGTTCCAGCGTCCTTATAGCTCGTAAGTAGTCAGAACATTACTTGATGATGTTGGACAAGCGCAGATGAAAATTATTCCAATGGGGAAAATCAATGGAAGTTGGAAGGAAATTGTTTTAGGAATCTGAATTGTTACTTTTTTACTTCTTAATGTTTGGTCTTTTTGGTTCCTTGCCTACATCAAGGATAGATTTGGAAGGCGATCCTGGTGAATTAGCTCAGTGTAAACAGCACTGTAAAGGAAAGAAGACATTCTTAACATTGAGGAGAGAGGCAAGGAGTTAGCTATGTAGCAGCAGGAGTTGGAATTCCATTAGATGAGACTGGTATCTTGAAAGGGCACCTCAAGGAAACACATATCCCGGGGCACTTGTGGACATGAAGGCCAAGCGAGGGTCTGATGTAGCTCTCCCTGTTTGAAAATGCTGACATTTCTTAAGGAAATGATATAGGTTTCTCCACATCCTTTTACCCCTTGGAACATCAAGACTAGGGAAACATTCAAAAGGAGAGGGGACAAGAAAGAATTTCTAGAGTCTTCAGGGTCTCTGGGATGTTTTTAAATTAAATGGCACTGCAGTCCTCCTTCAGGCTGCTTGAACTTTTCAGAATAGTCATTGGTAGATTCATACATTTCCTAAAAGTTAACAAAAAATACCAACGTCAAACTGCATTAATTCTTCAAGGGCAACTTTTGGGTAGAGATAGAAATTCCATAATCTCTCCGTTGGACTTAGGAAAGTGTCTATGTTAAACGAAAATCTCAGCTATAGAGCAAAGTCTATACCCCTCCTCTCACCAACTTTTCATCCGTCCTCCATGCATCTGTCCATGCATCCATCCATCCATCCGTCCGCCCATCGGCTTGTCCATGTACCCACCTATCTATCTGCTCATCTAATCATCCACCTGCACATCTACACATCTACCTATCCACCTACCCACCCAATTCACCATCCATTCACCTGTCTACCCATCTATCAATCCACCTACCTACCCACCTAACCACATACCCACCCATTCACATACCTGTTCACCTATCTGCATACTTACCTACTTATACATATTCACCTACTTATCCATCCATCCATCCATCCACCTCTCCTCCTACACATCTACCTATATCTACCTATTTATCTCTCATCCATTTGTCTTCCTACCCACTCACCCATCCACCTACACTTCTATCTAATTATCCATCTAGCTATTCATTTACCCATCCACTCAACCACCCACCTATTCACCTACGCAGCTACTCACTTACTTATCCCTCCACCCACCCTCATTAAATCACCCATCCACCCACCCATCTACCCACTCACTCATTCATCTATCCACCTAACAACTTAGTATTTATCAAGCGTAGTCCATGCACGAGGCATTTGTTCTCAGGAAATTCCAGGACTGCATTTTTTCTTCTATAATATAATTTTGGAAGGCAAATTTTCTTTTGAGGTTTCTGTTAAGGTGAAGCAAAATGTTTCATTGAATTTATATAGATTTTTGACTCTTGTATAACTGTTCACTTGGCATTGGAAATCTTATGCAACTTATTTGGGAAAAAGTGATCCTACAGTACAAGTTGCTGTATTGTACAAAAAAAAAAAAGATGAGCTGCAAGAAACAGTTTCTGATTAAGCTTTGTTTTTCATTAGAAGCTGTGAAATTGTTGAGCTCAAATTGTTGCTTTGTTTGGTCAGGTGTTGCTATCAACTAAAAATAGGTCCATATCAGTAAACATCTTAGAGTCTAAGAAAATCAGCTGTGAGTGAAATGATTTCATTTACTTGCACCACAGAGAACTACCATTGAGTTCTTTGAGCAGAACTGTGAATGCATGAGGGTAATCAGGCAGACTCAGGAGGTCTCTGGTTCTGGATTCAAATCCCTCTCTACCACATGCTTGCCTTGGGAAAGCTTTTCCCTCTTCTTTAGACTTAGTTTCCCCTGTTGTAAAATGGGACTAACAATGACCCTTACTTTATAAGATTGGTACAAGAATTAAAGTAGCTTTACTCATTGTCCTCAAGTCACTGGTCAGAATAAGTTCTCTATATTTTTATTCCCTTTTTTATTGTGTTTCCACCTTCGTTGTTAATATAGGATTCCTATTGGCACAGTAGATAAACTCTCCACTGGTAAGCACAAGGTTGGAAATTTGAACCCACTCCCTATTCCATAGGAGATAGATGTAGCAAGCTGCTTCCATAAAGAGCACAGTCTTGGGCAGAGAGAGGTGGTGGGCAAAGGTCTGGTACAATATAGAGATTACAGTGTCATGAAAAATCAATGTCACAAACTGTAATGGGTATGAATTGTCAAATGGAAAACCAATTTGCTCGGAAAAATTTTCACCCAAATCATCATCTCTGCTGTGCTGAAATTCATCTTGGCAGTCACCGTGCCAATCCATTTCATGGGAAGTCTTTCTTGCCTTCGCTCACCCTCTACTTTTGCAAGCGTGATGTCCTTTTCCAAGGACTGGCCTCTCACGACAACATGACCAAAGTGCACGGGACAAAGTCCCACCATCTTTGCCTTTGAGGAGCACCCAGGCTGCAAACTCCTTGCTGTTCCAAACAGACCTATGATGACCGTGTCTCCACATGAGTCCTTATGGTTTCGTAGGAAAGTTTCTCTGGGGGCTATTTCTGCGCCTGCGACTCCCAGGTACGTGAATAGTTAATCTCCCTGAATGCTGAGGGGTTGCTATTCACAACGGCTGCTCAGTGGACACATCATAGCACTTGCTGCTCTCTGACTTTGTAATCGTTGCCAATCTGATGAGTGTGAAGTGGCATATCATTGTTTTAATTTGCTTGTCTCTGATTACTTGTGAGGCGGAGTGTCTCTTCATAGACTTATTAACCATTAGAAATTTCTACTAATTTTCTCTTCATAGGACTTGGACATTTTTCTAATGGGTTCCTGAAAACCTCTTGTTCCTTGGCAGCAATTTCTCTAAATAGACTCCCAGCCCAGTGTTAGACGTTGCCAGCCTCTTCTCCCAAACCCCACACTCGATCAAGGTCTGTATCATGTCCTTTTCTAAGCCGGGATCTCAATCTTAATGTAGTCAGGCACTTATTTTCCACCCACGTAATTTGTACTTTTTAGAGCTTGCTGAAGAACGAACCACATTTTAAAGTCACAAAGATATTTCCTCCATTTTGAGAAGGTAGGACGTTTCCCTTATTACCTCTAAATGTGAAGGAAAGAATGCAACTTTATTTTTTTTTCTATCAGACTCCCTGCTGTTGAGTTTGAACTGGCTCCAAGCTGACCCTCCATGCGGCTTTCAGAAGCTGTAAATTGCATTGGAGAAGATTGCCTGTCTGTCTTCCTTGGAGTCACTTGTATATTTGAGCCATCGGTGAGGCGCTGTCTTTTGGTTAGAAACACAACTCCCAAAAGGACTATGTCACCAGAAATCCCTTTCTTCCCTAGAGTTTCCCAGTTTTCCCAAAAAAGTTTGTGTTCCTGGAATCTCTATGGTGCCTCACAGAACTTTTCTATCTGTAACTCTGACCACACAGTGAGCTGCGTTGCTGGCCAGAGGCTGTGTGTCTCCAGCCATTTCAGTCTAGCGATGATGACTCCATAGGAGAAAGATGGACAGTCCCTCCTGTTATGATTGACAGCTTCAGTAAGCTTAAGAACTGTCTGTCGCTGTGAGTTGGAACTGATTTGAATGCAGTGAGTTTGAGTTTGGGGCTTGGAGAGTGCACCACATTTTTATTTTGCATTATTGTTGTTGTTGTTGATGCTTTCAAGTTGAGCACGACTCATAGAGACCCTATGAACAAAAGGCCTGGAATCTTTCTGTAACTACTGACATTTGTCAAAGTTCATGGAGTTTCTAGAGGCATGTTGTTTAGGAAGCGGATGCCACTCTTGCTTCCCAACCTGTCTTAAATGGTCTTAAACTGGGAGCTCCACCAAGCACTGTCCACCCTGGGTAACTGTTATGGCATTTGACACCCCAGTGGCCCAAGGTTCAGCATCACAGCAACCCCAGGTTACCTCAGTACAATTTTTGCATTATTGTGACTTAATAATATGGCTTAATAGTTGGCATGATGAATACTTTCTCTTTTCTCATTTTTCCAAATTGCCTTAGTTAATTCATGCCTTTCATATTGCTATCATTTTATGGAAGAAAATGATATTTCTATCATTTTATGGTACATTTTATGGAAGTCAGTGTCCAGTTGCTGAAAAAAAGATATTTCGGAGTTTTTACCAGAATGACATTGAAACCATGGGTTGATATCGAGGTGGAGGATTAATACCCTTACAGTATTAATTTATTCTCTTCATAAACATGGTATTTATGAACTTTGCTCTTATGCAAATATAAGAGTTTCTATTTCTCCACGAAGCTCTTACACATTCATCTTTAGGTCATTTCCCAATTTACATTCATCTATTTTATTCTCTACTGCTTGTATGGGGCCGGAATCCAGTTTGGAAGTTATCTTCAGCAGCAAGATTCTACAGAGGCTTGTTTGCTGGTTCTGGTGAGGATTAGGGTAGAATGTTGATTTGCTAATGGGTATGAGATGATGTGATACGGCCTCCTATTAAAAAACCCATTTGGTTAGCAGTATGGGGCTGGAATCCAGTTTGGAAGTCGTCTACAGCAGCTGGATTCTACAGAGGCTTGTTTGCTGGTGCTGGTGAGGATTAGGGTGGAATGTTGGTTTTAATTGTTTTTAGTCAAACATTCTTCTAAGTGGTATAGCACTGGTCTGTCCATTTGCTGTACAGAGGTAACTTGTGGTTGCTGTGATGTTAAACACTGTGACACTGATGTGTCAAATGTGATAATGGTTACCCATGGTGGACAGTGTCTGGTGGAACTCCCTGATTAAAACAAGCTTGGAAGCAAGAGTGGCATCCACTTCTGAAATGGCTTGCCTCCGGAAACTCTATGAACATGCAGAAATGATGAAATTTACAAGTGTACAGGTCTTTTGTTCATAGGGTTGCCATGAGTTGTAAAAACAACTGCTTGTAGGTTGCTATCACGTTTTAAACACTCTGTTGTGGCACAGTGGATAAGTGCCCAACTGCTAATAGAGAGGTGGACAGTTCAAACCTACCATCTGCTCATTTGGAGAAAGATGTGACAGCCTTGGGAAGAATTTGGGACATTTCTACTCTGTCCTGAAGGGCTATTAGGGGTCAGAATCTACTAGATGACATTAGGTTTGCGTTTTGTTAATTGTAGTTATTTTGATTGTTATAAAAAGGGGGAAATCATGAAGCAGTCTCTACATGTTTCTATAGATCATCGTCATCGCCATCCTCCTCCTCCTCCTCATCAGATAGCGTGTATACAGGAGTGAAGTCAGACTCTTCTGGGCTCCAGTCCCAATTTTACCATCGGCGGTGTGATAGTGACCACTTCTCCTGAGCCCCTGAACCTCTGGTTTTAAAGTAGCAGGAACAACACCCGGCCTTCTGGTGCTATAGGGATGATGAGAAGATAGAATGAGACCGAATGCAAGTTCTCTTTCCTCCTGGGTGAGCATGTGAAGTTTATCACATAGCCACACTCTTTTCTCAGAACAGCCTCTGTCTTCCTTTGAAATCCATTTCTAAAAACTTTGCCTTTCTGTCCAGATCTATATATAAACAGTAAGAAAAGTTGGGGGTAAAAAAAAGCCCTGCAGCAGCTCTTTCCAAAAACACCTCATTTTCTTTCCCAGTTTTAAGATACAGATAGAAATGTGGCCCAGTTGTAATTAGAATTTAAACCTTTTAACTCCTCCTTGTATGTATTTCCTAATGTCCTTCACCTTCATATGCTGAGGGTGGACTTACATGTTGAGTGCCAAGCAGAAGGGTCTGTTTCTTAATGGTCACTCTGTAGATGTTTGAAGAAGAATCTCACACACAAAAATAAATGCCTTGTTAAATCCTGAGAGCCTCTTCCATGGAAGGCAAAGGAAATGATGTCTTAGAAAGTGTCCTCCATCCAAGGCATTTTAATGGCATCCAACAGTGGCTGTGCCGCGTCTCAAAGGTGATGGCTATGGGTTTTGTCCCCCTCGCATCTTTGTGCCCAGTCTCCTAGCAGTTGTAAAAAGCAGTGATGACACAACAAAGGTCATACAGCCAAGTGAATTCTCCCAGATACAGAGGAAGGACTCACAAAACAAAATCAGGAGAGATAATTTAGACCCATCATCCTGGTGTGCCCCTGGGAGCAATTCATGCACAATACATAAATCAGGCTCAGGGTCTAGTTAATACAGAGCCTTACCTGTCATTAGCTTCTCAGGCAGCATAATGAATACATTAACATGTGGTCACTGAGTTTATCAATAGCATGCCCCATAAATCTAGTTAGCATTCTCATCTGGGGACTGGACCTTGGGAAGCTGCTTAAGCACCTTGAAGGTCCTTACCCAGCGCTGGCCTTGAATCTCAAGGAAGGTCTGAGTCCTTTCCAACTCCTTCCTGAATCTACTTTGATTACTGTGCCTGGCTGGAAAATTCCAGTGATAGATCTTAAAACTCCAAAGAAGAGCCAGGTTCCGTCACTGAGAGGAGTCCTAGTGCCACGGGAGTAGTTTTCTCTGTCTCTGCTTGTATATTTCTGCCAAGTGTCACTTTCTATGGGGAACAGCTTGGTTCAGTTGAAGCTGCCAATTGTGATCTCTACCCCTGACTACTTCAATGGCCCCATGAGCCATGCTGGCCAAGCAAAGCTCTCTTCTGTGACTCCTCTCTCTCTCGTTCTCTCTCTCTCTCTCTCTCTCTCTCTCTCTCTCTCTCACACACACACACACACACACACACGTAGGAAGTAATAAAAGCAAAGCCATTTCGTTTTCTTTTTTTAAGAGATTGCCTCGGTTGATCATTTATATGCTAATTTTTAATTGTGATTTGGGTGAAAAAGTGAAAAAAAATTTATTTTCTACCCCAAAATTCATGCATCTGAGGGCTGGACAAGGAATAAGAAGGACAGGAATGGAATTGATGCCTTTGGGCTGGGGTGTTGGAGAAGAGCACTGAATACCCCATGGATGGGCAATAGAATGAACAGATACATCCTAGAGAGAGTGAAGCTGGAGTGCTCTTTGGAGGCAAGAATGAGGAGGCTTCGCCTCACACATTTTGGGTATGTTGTTAGGAGGGGCTATTCCTTGGAGAAGGACATGATGCTGGGAAGGGTGGAGGGTCAGCAAAGGAGAGGAAGACCTTCAACAGGTGGATCAACAGGGTCACTGCTGCAGTGGGCTCTTGTGTGTCTGGAAGTGTGAGGATGGCGCAGGACAGAAGAGGGTTCAGATCTTTTGTCTAAGATTCATGCTTGACTCGGTGATACCTAACAACAACACCAACACCAACACAAAAATTCATATACATTTTATTTCATGACACAGTTCACAGTTTCCACTTGTAGCAGTGTCCTTTCCACCTTCCCACCACGCTTGCTATTCCTATTCACCCTTCTATCTCTTCCCTGCTTGCCTCTGAGAAACTATTGATGGCTGGACCCTCTAGCAGGTTTTCAGAGGCTGTCAACTATATGAGAGGAGATTGCCCATCTTTCTCCCACTGACAAAATCCATTGGGTTTGATCAGTCAATTGGATCGACAGTGTAATTTCATACCCATTAGGCCACTAGAGTTCCTTCACTGGACAGTTTGATCTTTAAAATAACAACAACAAAAACATAAGCACAACAACACAAAACAAACCAACCAACCAAAACAAAACCCACTAGACAGCAAGACTCTCTTTTTTCTTCTCTGAGCTTTCTCCCCAGGTGAATACCCCCCTTTTGGACTCATGAGGTTGGTGTCCAAAGGAACTCAGACCTCACTGGTGTTTTTCTTGTTCAAGATTCATCTATCTTTTGGCTAAATGTTGAGTCACAGGTTTACCTTTCCTTCTAAGTGTTGGAGAAGAGTCCTGACTACGTCATGTCCCAAGGAAAAACCCCCAATCTGTCTTGGAGGAAGGGCAACCAGAGTGTTCTTTTTTTTGACTGTTTTTTTTCTATAATTATATTTTATTAATTTTCATAAACATTTACAGAGATTTTGGGTTTCCATTCATTCATTGTTGCACTAGTCTCTCTACCCTCCTCCCAGTTTGTTCTTGTCCAAATGCCACAGTGCTTGTCAAAGCCAGTTCTGATTAATCTTCTTTGCCAGTGTGTCCTTTGCCATTCCCTATCACTCCTCCCTGAGAGAGACTTCACCCTGAGTCATAAGGAAAAGGGGATGGCGTATTCTCTTAGCTACTTCCTGCTGAAAAGGGACGCTGTGGGTTTCAGGGTGAAGATCTTCTCTCACTACTCTAAAGGGCCCCTTTGGCAGTAGGAAACACATAGACTATTATGGAGATTGAGTTTGGAATTTAGATGCACTCTTATTGATTGTGCTTGGCTGTACATGTTCATATCCTTGAAGATGTATCATGGGGGTGTTGCAACCTAGAAGACACAAATTTGACTAACAAGTTATAAGTACACGAGTCAAAAATTATGGAAAAGTAAAAGAAAAGATTCTTTCATTGTTTTACAAACCCTCCCCCAGGTCCCCTCCACCATGTAGCCCTCGCTCTAGTCTCCTGTGATGACAGAAATACCTAGTTATATATCTTTTTTAAACAGTTTTCTCCCTCCTCTGTTTCAGTGCAGTATACATTATTGAACCCACAGAGTGTTCTGTTGAGGCAAGGACACATCGGTTGGACATGTTGTCAGGAGGGTCCAGTCCCTGGAGAAAGACTTCATGCTGGGGAAGGTAGAGGGTCAGCACAGGAGAGGAAGACCTTCAGCCAGATTGACTGACTCAGTGACTGTGACAAGGACTTGAACACAATGGAGCTTGTGACCATGATTCACAATAAGGCAAGGTTCAAATCTGTGGTGCAGAAGGTCCTTATGACTCATAGTCAGCTCAGCAGCAGCTAACAACCAAGAGCCATAGACTCGGAGGTTCCACCAGTCTCATCAAGACAATAATCCAGATCTTTTTTCTTCTTCTTATGTTTTAAGTTTTGTTCCTATATTTTTCTCCCACTCTATCCAAGATATCCTATTGTGATCCCTATTAGTGTGGTTCGCAAGGTTAATTGGGCACCATCTAGTTCTTTGGATCTCAAGGTTTTGGAGACTGAGGTTGACACGGCCCATTAGTCCCTTGGATAAATTGTTGTCTTTGACTTTCTTCACTTTTCTTTGCTCTGGATATGGGAAGATCAATAGTTGCATGATGGAAAAAGAATTTACTGGAATTCCAAAATCTCTGTAGATGTTCATTGAAATGAAAAATAAACAAACTAAATTAATAAAAAAAAGATACTCTGAATGTAATGAGAGTTGAAAATAAAATCCCGTTTTATTTAAAAAAATTAAAAAAGATATGATTAACTGCCAAAAAAAAAAAGAATTTACTTTGAAGGCTGTCAGGTGAATATCTGCACCCAAATTCCTCTTCATTTTTGAGTCCTTCCAAGCATCCTTTGAATAAGCATTCATGCCTTCTTGAGCCTGTGAAGGCAGGTTTCAGCTGCTTGGCTTTCAATATCTCTAAGTGATAAAAGTTCTAAGATGTAGCTAGCACCTGATGGTTCATCTTATTATTTTTATTTCCAAAATGAAAAGATCTTATTTAATCTTCTAGTAATGAATATGTTGTTGTTATTAACATTCCACAGTTATTAATATCTTCCTAGCATTAATAACATAGAGTGAAAACAGTTAACAGCTAATTGTTGTTAAGCACTTGCTGTAAACACCTCAAAGTTGTAGAGGGAATTGAAAAATGGGCTTTGACTAAGTTCATAGTTTGCCTCTCTCATTTCCTGCTGGGTGATTTTGTGCAAGTTATATCTCTGAGCCTCAGTTTTCTAATCTGTAAAAAGAAAAGAATACTACTACTTCCTAAGTGAGCTTAATTAGGTAAATATATGTAAAAACATGCCTAGCATATAGTAAATATCCAATGAGTGTTACAGTTGTAGATCATATAAAAATGGAAGCTGTAACTTGCTGTAGGCTACACAGTGAAGCTAAGAGTAAAAGAATGGTCTTCATTAACTACCTAGTGTGAAGTCTCACACATAGAGAAGACTCTGGTGGCCTAATGGACAGGAAGTTATGCTGCCAATCCAAAGGCCAGCAGTTCGGATCCACCAACTGCTCTATAGAGGAAAGATGGATGATCTCTTTCTTCTCAAGCAATTTACAGCCTCTGAAAACCAACTGGAGGGTCAGCTATGAGTTGGCTCTGACTTGATGGCTATAAGTTGAGTTGGGCTTTTCTTTTAAGGGACCCAGAAGCTTAGATTTGGAAGAGAGACATGTAAACATTGTGTCCCAGGGAAAATGAAGAGCAGACGCTAAGCCTACTTTTCTCTTATCATCGTTTTATAATGAGGGACAGTGGTGCCTTAATGGAAGAATCTGTCTTTAATGCAAAGAAAGATCCAGATTCAGCCAATCAATGCACTTTATGTGCTAGTGGAGGCTTGTGTGTTGCTATGATGCTGAACATTCAGATAGAGACAGACCAGGAAGAAAGGCCTGGTGATACACCTTTGAAGATCAGCCAATGAAAATTCTTAAATTTTATCTTGAAGCAAATGCACCAGTCTATCTCATTGAGGGCCTTCCTTTTTTTTTTTTTTTTCTCACTCTTTTATCAAGCGTAGGGAGCTCTGGTGAATTAGTGGAAAGGAATTGCACTGCTAATGAAAAGGTATATGGTTCAAATCTGCCAATTGTTCCTGGGAGAAAGATGGACAGTCAATTCCCATGTGGTTTACTGCTCTCAAAAACCCTCTGGAGGGTCAACTACGGGTTGGTTCTAACGCAATACTACACAAGAACAACAACCACCAAGCATGACGTCTTCCTCCAAGGAACCTGATCCCTTCTTTTTTTTAAAAAAAAAATTATTTTTTAATTTTTATTTATTTTATTGAAAGTTTATAGAGACTTTGGATTTCCATTCATTCATTGTTGCACACTTTCCTCCTTGCCACTTCCCCTGCCCCCAGTCGGCTTTTCTCTTTGAAAAAAAAAAAAAAAAAGTTATTTCATTGTTATACAATCCCACTCCCCCCCACCCTGTCAGTCCACTCCACTATGCAGCTTTCATTCTGGGCTCTTGTCATGACAATGATACCTAATCATGTCTTCCTACTAAACAGTTCTCTCCCTCATCTGTTTCAATGCAGTATACATTATTTATCTCCTCTTAGTTACGCCTCAACTCTGATGTAAGTACCGCTTTACAGCAGTGGCACTATACAGTATTTGTCCTTTTGTGACTGAACTATTTCACAGAACTGATCCCTTCTGATAATATGTCCAAGGTATATAAGACAATATCTTACCATCCTTACTTCTAAGGAGCATTCTGGGTGCACTTCCTCCAAGACGTTATATCCTTCTTCTGGCAGTCCAAGGTATATTTAATCATTTTCATAAATATCATAATTCAAAGACATCATTTTATCTATTATGAATGCCCACCATTATCAGGACCCCACTGGATTTTTCCTAATTTCTTCATCCCCTTCCTCTGCCCACCCGACTCTGTGACTCCATGATTACCCTCCTTTCCCACCCTCAGCCCTCTGGCTCCCTTCCCTTCTTTCCTTGGATCTTCATTCACATCTTACTAATTTTCCTTCTATTTTCACAATAATAGTCTTATGCAGTATTTGTTCTTGTGAGACTGAGTTTGTTCACTCAACATAATGGAACCATCACCTTTTTGGTTAGTAAATGAGTATAGCCCTGGTCTGTCCATTTGCTGTACAGAGGTTAACTCATGGTTGCTGTGAAGCTGAACACTGTGACACTGATGTGTCAAATGCGATAATGGTTACCCATAGTGGACAGTGTTTGGTGGAGCTCCCTGATTAAAACAAGCTTGGAAGCAGGAGTGGCATCCAAGTGTTCAAGTCTTTTGTTCATAGGGTCTCAATGAGTTGCCTACAACTTGACAGCACTTAACAACAACAACAACAGCAACAATTGAGTGATTAGCCATTTGTACTTCCCAATGCCTTCTTTTGCCATTGAGGAAAAATACATACATACATATATATACTCTGCTGGGATGAAAAAGAGCTCTGGTGCTGGTGGTGCTGTGGTTAAGGAATTCCACTATTACCAAAAGGTTGACAGTTCGAACCCAGCAGCTGCTCTGCAGATGGAAGATGATACAGTTGCTTCTATGAAGACAGGCAGCGTCCGGAGTTTCACAGGGTAGTTTGGCTCTGTCTCACTTTGTCACTACGAGTTGGAATTAACCTGATGGTGGTGGAGTTTTATTTTTTGGTTTGGGTTTGAGAGAACAGAAGAAGTGGATGTTGCCTTTCCTCCAACCTGGAGAAGAAAGGCCACATTCCTCAAGGATTCTGTCATGAAATGAGGGAGCAGGTAGGTTACTCTGAGAGGAAACAGATGGAATGAAAGAAAACGATTCCTTGAAATGAACTCATTGCCCTACCCACTTTACAGAGTCCAGTGTTACCTGGCTGCACTTTGGTTGCCAAACTTACCCATCAGCCCATGCAAATAGAAAGGACCACGTTCTAGTGCTTGAACTATGGTGGTTGTTCTAGCGTTTGCCCCAGGTGAGGCACTGTGCTAGTTACTTTACGAACATTGTTCCATTGAATTGCCAACCAGCCAGGAATTAGAGATTATTATCTTCCCAGTAGAGAAGATGGAGTGATTGAGGCATATGGAGTGGGAGAAGTCACACAGATCGATAGATGCTTGATGGTGGGAATGGGACTTGATCCTATGCCAGCCTTGGTTCGAGGTCTGTGTTCTTAGCTGCCATGCCCTGGATCTAAGATCCACCACATTCCTCACTGACTGATGAGGTCCATCACATGCTCCACTGACTTCTATCAGTCTTAGCTGATGACAGAAGGACCCTTACCTGTGGGCGATGCTGCTTCTCATTATGACTAAGAATAGTTGCTAGGGCCACAAAGCGAGAGGTTCATGTCAGGCCATGGCTACGTGGTACAATGAACCCAATCTTCTAGCACACACAGAAAGGTGCTAAATCCTGTCATTGTTTCTGCCCCAGGGGCCAGATAGAAGCTAACATAGTTCAGTCATGTCACTGCTAAACTCTTTGCTCTGAGAGGAGCATCTTTATTTCTCTTTAAGAGGACACGCTGAGAATCCCAGTAGCAACTCTCTTTGCGGGGGGGGGGGGAAGGAGAATAATGGGGAGGGGATGAATTAGTTCCTTACCAATCAATGACAGGCTGATAGATAAATACAGTGACAGATTCCAAATTTCACCTATCTACGAGTCTGCCTCAATGAGAATGCTTTTGTTTTTATGGACACTCCACGACAATGGGATTAAAACGTGGCAGAAAGCCCCATTGTCTGGGTAGCATTTATTATTATTATTGTCATTCTCTAAGAGCCAAGATTCAGGTGCTAAAACCCCAGTGAGGAGTAATTACGGTGGCACTGAGGCACAGCGTAATATTCTTTCTGCTTCTCTCTTGTTTTGATAGCTGGCTTTATTGGCAAGAGGGATGCGTTCACTGGTGATTTAATAAGGCTTAGAGTTGTCCTTCTGACTAACTCCCTTTGTGGCCCAAATAAACACCACTATAATAATCAACATAGGAAACCTCTCTCCCCAGCCACTGAAATAAACTCCTGCATAGAAGCCTGACTTTTCTCTCTTGAAAGTATTTTAGCTGAGATTTAAATTTAATTCTGGAATATGTGGAATATTCAGCATATGGTGATACAGATAGTTTGTGCTTGTCTGCTGACCTAAAGGCTGGCGATTAAAGCACCCCACAGTGACACGGGACAACCGCCTTTATGCTTCAGTGGGTGGTGCAATGTGGCTTTTCCAGTTAGTGGCGTTGTTCCTCTCACCACACGCTGGGTGGTGCTGTTGAGTCAGTTCCAACTCAGCAAACCTGCCACGCATAACAGGCACTATGCCATTACATCTTGTTGAAGGTCCCTCTCCTTTCCTGACTTTCTACTTTCCCCAGCATGATGTCCTTCTTTGGGGTCTGGTCCTTCTTGATCACATGCCCAAAGTAGGTGAGATCATGCAAATAAAATCCATAGTGCACATACCAGGAGACTGGCCAGTTTTCCCATACCCTCCCACTCCCCAGCTTACATTGGGCAGGTTCAGAGTTGGAAAAGGACGATGACATTATCATCAAGAGAACTCTGGTGGCTTAGTAGTACGGAGTTGTGCTGCCAATCTAAAGGCTGGTGGTTTGAATCTATACCAGTTGCTGTACAGGAGAAAGGCAGTCTCCTCTCATGAGATTTATTGCCTCTGAAAACACACAGGAGTGTCAGCTATGAGTCAGTTCCAACTCAATACATGACAACAACAACTATCAGCAGATCACTGATTAAGAAAAAAAGACCAGAGGGTGCAGCATGTGCTTTGGACCTGAGATCTGTGTGAATCAGAGACTGAGAACTATAACACCCACCACAGAGAGGTACAAGGCAGTGACAGTGGCAGCAGTGGTGGCAGCAACAGGAAAAGCAGCAGTGGTGGCAGAGAACAAGAGACCGGTGTGAGACAGAGCCAGTTGAGTGCCCTTCGGCCCTAGGCTTACTGGCAAAGTGAAGGTGTCCCTGCCACGTAATTGGCAGAGCTGAAGGAGCTTTCTAACCCTTGCCTCAGCAGGGCGGAGGGCAAGGGCTTGAGACTGAGGGTCAGAGAGAGGGCTTGCCTTTTGGCAAGGCTGAGGAGAGGTTGTTGTGATTAAAGAATTGTATTCTGAGTGTTTCTGACCTGAATGGTAGCCTATGACTTCCCTAATAAAGTCCATGATTGTAAGTATTGTCTATGAGCTCTGTGTGGTCATTGCAACAAATTACTGAGCTTTAGTAGCAAAGTAATGGGTGTTGTGGGATGATTGGCATCAAAGTTGTTAGAAAGATGAGGTGGAGTGTGTGTAGGAGGGTCATGTATGACTTCACAGGAACCAGCATTGATGATGTTGGACTTTTACCCATAGTGGACTTAGTCAGATGCTACCACTCACAAACCCATCACACAGTTTTCACATCCTGGGCATCACCTTCCATGAAGGGTCCAACCAAGAAAACTTGATGGAGCAGTGTTCCTTGACTTGATGACAGCAACAAACATCACGTTTCTATACTTTTGGGTTATGATGGGGAGAGGGAGGCCTGGGAAGTGCAGGTAATGAAACCTAAATTTTACTTCAAGGCCTCTCAACCTTGCCCGCATGCTGAGAATCACCTGGGTGCTTTTAAAACATCCTGTGACTTGAACAGTGACACCCACTCTTCCACCTTTGATGCTGGGTCTGGCATTGCCCTGAATGACCACTTTGTCAAACTCATTTCCTGGTATGACAATGAATTTGACTACTTGAGCAACTGGGTGGTCGACCTGATGGTTCACATGGCCTCCAAAGAACAAGACCCCCTTGGAGCACCAGCCCCCGCAATAGCACTAGAAGAGAGAGAGACTCTCAGCTGCTGGGGTGTCCTTGCCCCAACTTGATCCTCCCCCACACTGAGAATCTCATGTCCATGACAGTTTCCATCCAGTCCTCCTGAGAAAGGGCTTGGAGAACCCATTTTGTCAGTAGCATCAATAAAGTACACTGAACTCAGCCAAAAACAACAACAACAACAACAACAACAACATCCCTGTGCTTAGATCCTAATTCCCAGAGTTTGGTTGGTCAGGGGTATGACTTGAAAAATAGACTTAATAGACTTGCTTGTGCAGTTTTCCCACATACTTTCTAGGTTCCTTTAAAAATCACTGATACAAAGCATTTTGGAAGTCAGAGTTTCTCCCAAAGTAAGTCTCTTACTGCATTAAAAGCAAGCAAATGGTTATTCCTTGAAGTTGAGTCAGTGCAGACTTGGTGAACCACACCCACCCCACCCCATTTGTTCCAGAGGCTTCAAGGCCGTGACCTTTCAGAAACAGATTCTGGAGCCAGTCTTCCAAAGTGCCTAGGGGTGGATTTGAGCTTTTGAGTTAGTAATTAAACACTGAAGTGTTTGCACCACGCAGGGAGAACTCCACACAAATGGTATCTGTGGCTATCTAGGTAAACATTCTGTGTGACTTGGAGCAAATGACTTTTCAAAGCTTCATTCTCCTCATCTTTAAGAGTTGGATGAATGTAAAACGGGACTGACATTGGGGTTGAGGAAAGACTGCGAAAGAGGGCATAAATAATGTATACTGCGCTGTGCGCTGAAACAGATGAGGGAGAGAACTGTTTAAAAGGGATATA
>NW_006399867.1:7952092-7955533 GCF_000299155.1 Elephantulus edwardii
ACTATGGTTTGAGTCAGGCACACCTTAATCTTTCAACTAACATCATTGCTTTTCAGGACTTTTGGGGAAGTCCCTGACAGCAGACTTTCCCAGTGCTATACATCTCCAGATCTCCTGACAACTGGTACCAATGTTGCTGATTGTGCATTCAGGCAAGATGAAATCATTGACAATTTCAATCTTTTCTACAATTATCATAAGGTTGTTTATCAGCCCAGTGGTAAGGATTTTTGTCTTCTTGATGTTGAGATGTAGGCCATATTGAAGGCCATAGTCTCGATCCTCTGCAGCAAGCACTTCAAGTCCTTTTCACTTTGAGCAAGCAAGGTTGTGTCATCTGCATAGTGCAGGATGTTGATGTTGAGGGTTAGATGGGAAAAGGAGTAAAAAGTGCTTGGTAGAGAGTAAACAATAAATACTATTATTGTGTGTACTTGGTGGTTCAGTAGTAGAACTCTTGCCTTCCATGCAGGAGATTATTTTTTTTACAACCAATATAATTTTATAAAAAAAATCATTAAATTAGAACCTAGTTTATAGGGTAAACTTAACAATAGTAGCAAAGTATTATTTTTTTCTCCATTCATTCATTGTTGCACTTTTCTCCCTGCCCACCCCTTCCCCCTAGTTCACTCTTCTCTTTGAAAAGTAAAAGAGAAATTCTTTCATTGTTATATAATCCCTCCCTTCAAGTCCACTCCACTATGCAGCCTTCGCTCTGGACTCCTGTTATGACAATAATACCTAATCATATATCCCTTTTAAATCGTTTTCTCCCTCATCTGTTTTAATGCATCATACATAATTTATCCCCTCTTTCTCAGTCTCCCCCGAACCCCGAGGTTAGTCCCGTTTTACAACAGTGGCACTGTGCAGTATTTGTCCTTTTGTGACTGAGATATTTCATTCAGCATAATATCCTCCAGGGTCACCCATTTTGAATAATATTACATTAGTTCCTTGCTTTTCAGTGCTACATAGTATCCCATTGTGTGAATATACCAGAACTTCTCTATCCATTTGTTTATTGATGGGCACTTAGGTTGTTTCCAACTCTTTGCTCATGTAGGAGATTTTAATTGTGGTGTTGATGAAGAGTGTGGAAAATTCTCTGGACTTCCAGAAGAACAAACATATCTCTCTAGGAGGAAGGGCAACCAGGTAACTTCTTAGAGGCAAGGATGGGGAAACTTCCTCTCACATATTTCAGGTATGTTGTCAGCAGATGACAGTCCTTGGAAAAAGACATCAATCTGGGAAAAGAAGAGAGTCAGTAAAAAAGAGGGATACCTTCGAGAAGATGGATTGCAACCATTGTAATTATAACTGCTGTCATGACAGAGACCATGGCAATGGCACAGGATAGGGAAAAATTTCTAATTCACTTTCAATTCAACATCACCTAACAGCAACTAAAACAACATGTAGTTCAATTATTGGCCAAGGCGCTTCAGACACTTGTTAGTCTTTAAAACTGTGTGTCACTATTGTACTGTACTGGATTCCACAGAGCTTCCAGACTAAGACAGACTAGACAGGCCTGGAAATCGCCTTCTGAAAGTAAATATATGAAAGCCATGTACAGTGGCTCGGTCACGTTGTCCATGAGACTACTTTGAGTCATAGACCAAGTTGCCAGCAGCTTTCAACAACGAAAAGACTATTCGTGTTGTCAAGTTACTGTGTTGCAGAACTTTTGGGTAGCAGATAAGAGTAACTTGATTAGAAGACAAAGCTATTGGCTGACTCTTGTAACCAACTATGTTGTCATTGTTACATCCCCTCAAGGGGAGCTCACTCATAGCTGACCCTCCAGCAGGTTCTCAGAGGCTGTAAACTGCAAGGGAGGAGCTTGCCTATTTTCCTCCCATGGTGCAGCTGGTGGATATGAACCGCCTGCCTTTGAGATGGCAGTGTAATTCCATACCAGTAGGCTACTCCCTATAAACGAAGAGTACACGGCCTGGGAATTGAATGTAGGTCTCAAGAGTGGGAATCTTGTGTGATACCACTACACAACTCTGGGAAAAGGCAAAGGTAGGTGTAGCTTTGAACAACCAGTCTGCAGATTCAGCAGCATCTTTTCTCCCTCCATCTCTCTCATTTCTGCTTCTCCCTCTGGTGTCAGCTCCAATCTCTTGGGCCAGCTTCTTCAGCATTGCTTCTGCTGTTCTGGTATCAGTTGTAATTAGGGAAAATCCTGAAGCAAAGACTAATAAATGTGAATCACTTAAAACTAGTAAATGTATTGATCTTCCAATCATTGTAGCCAGGGAAGGTGGTGGCGGTGGTGGAGGTGGAGGTGATGGTATCAGTAAAAAAAAAAAGGTGGTGATTATAAGTAGTTGTTGTATTAATGACTCTCTAGTCAATATTTCTTGGGAATCTAGGGTCAGATAATAACCCATATATTTTATATAATAAACTGAGAAATGTGTATAAATTTTCACAACAAAATTAAGATATAATTTTATGCACAGTAAAATTGACCTTTTTTGTTTTGTTGCTGTTGTGTGCCATTGAATCACCTGCAACTCATAGCAACTCTATGTACAATAGCTCTGAATCTTGCCCTATCCTGAGCCAATCTCACTGACTTCAACACACCCTAATCTCATTGCCCCAATTGCCATGTCAATCCATCTCTTCTGGGGTCTTCCTTTCCTGCGTTGTCCCTCCACTCTTCCAAGCATGATGTCCTTCTCCAAGGACTGGTCCCTCTTGGCCATGTGACCGAAGTGTGTGAGACATGACTTCAAAATCCTTACTTCCAAAGAGAAACTTGATTTCACCCTCTCTTAGGCAGACCTGTTTGTTCTCCTGGCTGTCCATGGTATGTTCAATACTTTTCTGCAGCACCACAATGCAAAAGCATCAATTGTTCTTCTGTCATCCTTAGTCATTGTCCAGCTCTATGAAGCATAACAAGTAACTGCAAAGACCATGGCCTGAATTAGGTGCACCTTAGTCTCTAGACTGACATCATTGCTCTTTTAGAACTTTGGAGAGCTCCCTAGTTTGAGATATAATTCATACAGAGTAAAACTCTAAGATATATCAGTATTTAATGTCTTTCAGACCTATTTGAAATGGTAGTAAGTTTTGAAATCAAGAAGTGTGAGTTCCTCAATTTCTTCATGGAATTTTGACATATACATACCTGTTGCATGACTACCACCATAAGCAAGATATTGAAGAGCTCCACACGATCAGAAAGTATTTCATGTTCTTTAGTAGATTGCCCGTTCATCCATGCTCTGTCTTTCTCTCTCCTCTTATTGCTCTCAAGTCAGCACTGACTCATCTCAGTCTTAAAGGCTGCAAATCACACAGGGGGAGGTTGCCCATCTTCCTTTCCTTTCCTTTCCTTTCCTTTCCTTTCCTTTCCTTTCCTTTCCTTTCCTTTCCTTTCCTTTCCTTTCCTTTCCTTTCCTTTCCTTT
>NW_006399867.1:7960853-7987292 GCF_000299155.1 Elephantulus edwardii
GGATGGGAGTGTCAGAGACAGTGCTATTGGCACAAGACAGAGCAGAGGTTAAGGCTGCTGTACATAGGGGCACTATGAGTCGCAAGCGACTCGATGGCACATAACAACAACAACAACAAACATATATTTAAAATACATTTTTCATGCAACTGTAATTATACTATAAATTTCTAGCTGGAGATTTTTCAGATGAAAGATTATATTAACTTTTTTTAAATTACTCTTTTTTTCCACTCACATTGTGTTTCATACAATTATTCCCATACATGGTGTCTTAGAAAATTAATCACCATTGATCGATGTCTACGATTACCCTGTCTTTTCAGAGCCCTACTGGATCTTTCCTAGTTCCTTTGCCACCTCCCTCCACCCACCAGACTCTGTAACCTTGTGATTTCCCCCCCCTCCCCGCCCTCAGCCCTCCACCTCCTCCCCTTCCCTCTTCAGATATCCATACACAACTTACAAGTTATTGTTCTGGGTTTACAATAATGGTAGTATGCAGTATTTTTTCTTATGTTGTTGTTGTTGTTGTTAGGTGCCATTGAGTCACTTTCAACTCATAGCGACCCTATGTATGACAGCCCTAAACCCTGCTCTATCCTGTGCCCATTACACTGTCTCTGACACTCCCATCCTGATTACCCCAGTCACTGAGTCAAGCCACCTCATAGAGGGTCTTCCCCTTCTGCGCTGTCCCTCCACCCTCCCAAGCATGATGTCCCTCTCCAAGGACCTCTCCTTCCTTATAACATGCCCAAAGTATGTTAGATGGAGCCTCAGAATTCTTGCCTCCAAGGAGCAGCCCGGTTTGATCCTTTCCAGGATGAATCTGTTTGTTTTCCTAGCAGTCCTTGGTACATTCAATACTCCAGCCCCACAGCTCATAGGCATCAATTCTCCATCTATCCTCCTTAGTAATTGTCCAACTCTCTGATGCATAACAAGTGATTACGAAGACCATGGCCTGTATCAGACTCACCTTAGTCTCCAGAGTGACACCATTGGTCTTCAGTACCCTGGAGAGGTCCCTAACAGCAGACTTTCCCATTGCAATATGTTTTTTTATTTCCTGGCTACTGGTGCCAAGAGTGTTGACCATGGAGCCAAGCAGACTAAAGTTGTTAACAATCTTAATCTCTCCACTGGTGAGAATCTTTGTCTTCTTAACATTGAGCCTTAATCCATACTGAAGGCTGCAGTCCTTGACCCTCTGCAGCAAGCATTTCAGGTCCTTCTCAGTTTCAGCAAGCAGGGTTGTGTCATCTGCATAACGCAGATTGTTAATAGATCTTCCACCAATCCTGACGCCACACTTCTCCTCATAGAGCCCAGCCTTTCGGATAATCTGTTCTGCATACAGGTTGAAAAGATATGGAGATAGGACACATCCCTGGTGTACGCCTTACTCAATTTTGAACCATGCAGTGTTTCCTTGCTCTGTTCTGATGACTTCCTCTTGGTTCAAGTATAGGTTTCGCATTAGGATGATCAAGTGTTCTGGGATTCCCATTCTTCTCAGAGTCAGCCACAGTTTGTTATGATCCACACAGTCAAATGCCTTTGCATAATCAATGAAACACAGATAGACATTCTTCTGGTATTCCCTGCTTTCAGCTAAGATCCATCTAACATCAGCTACAATATCCCTAGTACCACGACCCCTTCTAAACCCAGCCTGGACTTCTGGTAGTTCTCTACTGATGTGCTGTTCCAGTTGTTTTTGGATAATCTTCAGTAGAATCTTGCTTGCATATGAAATCAATGATATTGTTCTAGTTCACGCAACATAATGGTCTCTAGTCTCTCCCATGTGATACAGTATTCTTCTAAATCATTGCTCCTGAGCACTACATGATGTTCCATTGTGTGAATGTACCACAATTTCTCAGTCTACTTGTTTGCTGATGGACATTTGGGCTGTTTCCATGCTTTTACTATTGTGATTAATGCTGCTAGGAACATTAGTGTATAAATCTCCATTTGTGTCTCAGTTCTGTTTTCCCCAGAGTATATTCCTATCAGTAGTAGAATAGCTGGGTCATATGGAATTTCTATGTCCATCTTTTTGAGGAAACATCAAGCTGCCTTCCAGAATGGTTTTAACATTTTGCATGGATTATTAGATCTTCTTGATGACTTGATCCATTTTTCATGATAATATTCTTATTTGGACATCTACGTTGATATTAATTTAGCCATTCAGCTTTCTTATATATTTTTCCATTCTTTTGCTTTCAACCTTTAAGCTTAAAGTGGGTGGCCTAGCGGCAAGAAGCTGAGCTACAATCCCACAGGCATGCGGTTCGAGGCTACCAGCTGCTCTGTGGGAGAAGGATGGGCAATCTCCTCCTGTGTGATTAACTGCCTCTGAAAACCCGCTGGAGGGTCAGCTATAGGTCGGTTCCAACTCTATGGTACACAACAACAACAACTTTGTAGACAGCACAGATTTCAATCTTGCTTTTTATATCTGATGTGTCAGTCTCTGTCTTTTAGTATATGTGTTTAGACCTTTTACCGTTAATGTCATTAGTGATGTGGTTGAATTCAAATATAACATTTTGCTAGCTGACAGTTATTATTATAGTGTTCTTTCTTCCCATTGAGCCACGGAAACTCACTGATGTGAGTAGTCTATACCTGGAGGGTGGTAATGGCGGTGGAGTGCCAGGTCATTGTAATCTCACCCGAATACTAAGCAAACAGAAGCAGCAACACGGCTGATTGAGATGGTTAGTTATTGAACAAAGCCCTTGATAACCATTAGACTATTAATGAGTAGATACAATTATACTTCCTAGTTTACAGACTTGGCAGCTAAGGTAGCATATTCCATAGCAAGTTGCCCTGCTACCTCAAACACCATGTCTCTCTGGAGGTTCAAATCCACTAGCTGCGCTGTGAGAGGAACACGGCCTGTCTATTCCTGTGTAATTTACAGGCTTGGAAACCCAGCTGAGGGTCAGCTGTGAGTCACTTCCAATTTGCAGGCAACAAGAGAGTGTGCAGATTTTTCTCAGACAGATGACCCGACCTCTTCAGGACTGTCCAGTGGTGGAGCCGATATCTGAACCCAGTTCTGCCTGGATTCAAGGTTTTAAAGTCTCAATCACAATATAGAAAAAAGTTGGGTGTGTGTTTTTCCATGATTTTACTGCTGTTGTTTTTTTTAACTGATATTTTTAATTAAAGTTAATAGAGAACCTGGATTTCTAGTCATTCATTGTTTGTTGCACATTTTCCTCCAAAAAAAGTTTTGAGTAAATAATACATGGAATGAAACTATGAAATAAATTGGAATGGATACAACAGTGCACAACAAGTATATACATTTTGATGCCAATTTCAACTGTTACCAATGTAGAAGTTGAAGACTTTAATAAAGATTTCAACCTTGCAAAGGTCTGTTTCTTTAAGGTGATACAGTGAGGACTTGATTCCACCCCCCGCCTTCATTAGAAGTCTATTACTTCTTGGGAGATGTGGAGACACCATGGAGTTGAAGACTCTATCAGTTTGTTCTGATGAGCTGGCCAAGAGCTGTGCCTGCTAATTTGCCCATTTCTTGGGTCTGTCGAGAAGCGCAGATGAGAGTGTTGGTGGAGCCAGCGCTCTAAATGGAGATAGCAAGGGGTGATGCAGAGTGATTCTGACATCTGCTAACTGGGTAAGTACACGCGCTCCCCCAGCGCATCCCCGTGCGCGTGTCCTACCCTGTGGAATCCCTCTCAGCCAATCCTTGATCAAATGATGAACTCATTGCAGACATAAATTACAGGGAAGCACATCCATCGCTCCCTGTCTAACTCAGAAAAGAAATCAAGGGTTTCTCCCCTCTGTTCGATGCTGTTTCTTGTCATGCATAATATAGCAAAGTAATTAGTGGCTCTGGTGGCATTTTACTAATACAACGTCTCTCCCTTGCTCGAGGTGAATTATATTTATGCTTCAGTCACTTGAATATTACTCTTCCATGTTCGACGAAATTATGTTATCGGGTGATGATTATATTGCACACTATCTGATTCCAATTAAACCAGAAAATAGCGACGTTATAAAAGGAGAGAAGGGTTCGCGGTGCACATTCGCAGACCCCTGTACCGTTTGCTGCATCTCGTATTTTTTCCCCAGGCTGCTCCAGGGCTGTTTTCATCGTCTTACTCTCCTCCATACACAATGTCTTCTCAGACCTCCTTCATCTAATATGCAATTTGTGTAAATTGAGCCTTGGGAAGAGATAATGTTTACACTTGCCTTCCCTCCCCACCAGTGCATTTTCCACAGTGCACAAAAAGGACTGTGATTATTTCAGATGATACCAAAGAAGAAAATGTGTTGTTTTGTCACAACCATCCGTATAATTTAGGGAGGGAGAGTGAAAGAAAAAGAATCTCTTGGTTTAGAGGAGAGAGATTAAAATTCTAAGGAGGCCAGGCAGAAAATGTAGATGTTAGAGTCTCAGACTTTGGGGGTTTGGGGACCTGGGTTCGAATTCTGGCACTGGCTCTGATTACTATAACTTCTCTCTCCTAACTACAATAACATGCTCAAACTGAGGTCTATTGAGATAAATTGACTCGCAAAAGGTCTTCAAAAAAGGCACCCACTTAAATAATGCACCAATGCGTATAACGTGTATCACCTGCACATGGGGGGAAAAATGCACAAAAGAGATTTGTGATTGGAAAAAAAAAATAATAGTAATGCTGTTGTTCTTAGGTATTGTCGAGCCACCTCCAATCCCTAGTGACCCTACGAACAACAGATCAAAAAACCCTGCCCCCTCTGGCACCAGGTTCCCAACCTCTGCCTTGCTCAAACCCATTGTTGTAGATACTGTGTCAATTCATCTCACTGAGGGTCTTCCTCTCTTTAAGCCAAAATTTGGGGTTCCCCTCCAGTCTCTCATTTGGAGGATCAGAGCAAACCCTGAGCTCTGGTTCTGTCAGGCACGAGATTGAAGGGCAATGCCTGGAGATTCCAATTAGAGAGGTCACTGGGTCTCAGCGTCTCTTCTTCTCACAGGGATAACGATGTCTTTTTGAGTTATACTACATTCACCTCCCCTGAACTTGGGGACGTTGATGATAGGGAGAGGTTTCTAAAGCCTCAGAAAACTCCAAGGGGAGATAGCCACAAGGCTGTAAATGAAAGGCACTTTTGTGCTTGGCTGGGGGGAAATAAAAAGAGAGTGTACTGCTTTAAACTTCAAAGGCCCATGCATAAGGAAGGTCCAGTCCAGCGCAGTCTGTGAGCTGTGGTCTTTTGTCCGTGTTCACCTGGTGGTACAAGCAGGGGAGCTCATCGCTACACCAGATCTGCTCCTGCAGAGATAATACATCCCAGCCATGAGCCTGTTCGCTCTCCAGCCCGCGTTTCTTTGGGAAAGACAGACTCACATTTGGTAGTAACAAACCGCACAATTGAAGTTGCGCTTAGCTGGCTTCCCCACTGATTTCCATCTTCACCGAGAGCCACTTGGGTTCATGAACCCGGCAGATGTTATTTCTTGCCTGGATGTGCAGTGGAGAGTGTGACTTTGCCAAATGGGGAAGAATGGAACCTTCTGGGATGGTTGATATGTTGTAGTTGTTTGTTGTGTACCTTCAAGTCAGAACTGACTCATAGCTGACAATGATAGAGAGAGAGGGCTATTAAGCAAAAACAAAAAGGGGAAGTATCTACTATGTTATTAGGTGGTGAGTGGAAGTGTGGGAGATAAAGGATGCAGGGGGTGGATGTGAAGGAGGATTAAATGTTAAGTAGAGAGGAATGGGAAAGTTTCCTGCAAAGGAGAATTTAGGACCAGTACTTGGGCTACGTGGGTATCATTGGGAACAAGTTTTGGTGGTTTTTTGCAAGCTTGGAAGCAGGAGTGGCATCCACTTCCAAAATAGCTTGCCTCTGGAAACCCTATGAACTTGGAGAAACAAAGAAAGTTCATAGGGTCGTTATGAGTCTCCTATGACTCGACCACATTTAACAACAACAACGTAGAAAGAGCTCACTTGGCCTAATGGACATAAAGTGATGCTACTAAGCCAAAGGTGGGTGATTTGCCTACTTTTAATTGTTTTTGGTCAAACATTCTTCTAAGTGGTATAGCACTGCTCTGTTGATTTGCTGTACAGAGGTAACTCGTGGTAGCTGTGATGCTGAACACTGTGACACTGATGTGTCAAATGCAGTAATGGTTACCCATGGTGGACAATGTTTGATGGAGCTCCCCTATTAAAACAAGGTTGGAAGCAGGAGTGGCATCCACTTCTGAAATAGCTTGCCTCTGGAAACCCTATGAACTTGGAGAAATGAAAAAAGTTCATAGGGTTGTTATGAGTCACCTATGACTCAATGGTATTTAACAACAACAACAACAACAACAACTGTTAAGTCAAAACTGACCCATAGCTAACCCTCCAACAGGTTTTCAGAGGCAGTAAATCACACAAAAGATTGCCCATCCTTTTTCCATAGAGCAGATGGTAGATCCGAACCTCATGCCTTTGGAATTGCAGCTTAGCTTCTTACCACTAGGCCACTGAAGCAAGGATCAAAATCATTAAGTAGAAAGGCCTTGGCCTGAGTTCGGAACTATTGAGCTTGAAGATGCTTTTCAATAACGCAAGTTCGATTCTGCTGTCTTACTGTTGGTCAAAGCAATGTGGTTTTCTCAGTCATTATCAGCATTTTCGTCAATGGACTTGTGAGGATCAGACAGCTGTTACAGAAAGCCTTGGAGGCTAGGAATCTTGGAAACTTCCTGAAGATAGGAAGTTTTCCTTTCAGAACCAGAAGCTCCTGCACCATGCTTTTGTTGTGTGTTGTCAAATAAATTTTAACTCATAGCAATACTGTGGGACCCGATAAAATGGCCCCAGTGGGTTTCCCAGGCTATGATCTTTATGGGAGCAGATTACTGGTCATCTTCCCAAACAGTGGGAGCAATGGGATGCTTTCCATTTGTGCCATCAGAACTCTTCATACAAGGGTTCAGACTGACAACAAATTGCTCAGCTTGGGAGAGAGGCATCGTTTATCTGATGCAGCCGCGTGAAAACTCCTACTCCCCTTTTAGACTTGGAGGACTCAATGTGCTTTCCAAAATAGGTTCTTCCCATCCCAGTGAGGGAGGGTTTGTGATGGTCTTCTTCACAACTGTATCTTCAGTGCTTTGAATGGTACCTGGCACATAGAAACAAACAAACAAACTTGAGTCTTCCTGTCCATGAGCAGGGAACATTTATCATTTATTTAGGTCTTTTATTGTTTCTCATAGAAGTGTTTTGTAGGGGTTTTTGTGTTGTGTTTTGTTTTTTTTTTTTTAAATCTTTTATGTCTCTAGTTAGATTTATTCCTAAGTATCTCAATTTGCTCCATTGTAAATGGTATTGCTTTAACAGGTTCCTTCTCTCTGTTTTCTTTGTTACTGTAGAGGAATCCCACTGATTTTGTTTTGAGTTTTCTTTTGATTTTTGTATATTGATCTTGAATCCTGCCACTCTACTAAATCAGTCTAGTAGCTCTAACAGTTTTTTGGTTGAGTCCTTGGGGTGTTCTGTGCACACTATCGTATCACCTGTACATAGAAACTGTTTCACCATGTCTTTGCTGATCTGGATGCCTCTTATTTCCTTCTCCTGTCATATTGCCCAAGCAAGTACTTCCAATACAATACTGAATAGGAGTAGTGAAAGTGGGTGTCCTTGTCTGATCTCTGTTCACAAGGAGAAATTTTAGTCTTTCTTCATTGAGAATGATACTGGCTTTTGGTTTTGTACATACTTTTCACTGTGTTGAGGAAGTTCCCTTCTATTTCTATTTTGCTGAGTGTTAAACAGGAAAAGGTGTTGACTTGTGTTAAAAGCCTTTTTTCTGCACCAATTGATCTGCTACTGTAGTTGATTCTTGTTTATGACCACTGCATGTGTAATCAGTAGAACTATTTGACAGTCTTCAATGGTGGTTCTTTTGGGGGGATAGGGGAGTGGGGCTTGTTGTTTTGTTTTGAGTTTTTTATTTGTTTCGTTCTCCCCCCCCCCCCCGTAATATCTAGGAAAGCAAGTTACCAGGCCTTTCTTCCTCAGCACTACCCGGTGGATTCAAACTGCCAACATGTAGATTACTAGTAGATTACAAACCTTGGGACATAGGTGGTATTAAGTCAATATAATAGGTCTGGACCATAATAGATTATTATTATTATTATTAGCCACTGAATAGCAACCCTAAAAGCAATGGGCCTGAAGCCTGTACAACCCTCATCTTCTCCAACACATACGCTTGAGTCCATTGTTACCCTGTGCTAATCCATCTTGCTGAAGGTCTTCCTCTCTTACACTGACTTTTCCAAGCATGATGACCTTCTCCAAGGCCTGGTTCCTCCTTATAGCATGTCTGAAGTATGAAAGATGGAGTTTCATCATCCTTGCTACCAAGGAGCACCGTGGTTTTAACTTCTCTAGGACAGACCTCTTTGGCTCATAGGATGAACAATCTCCTCCTTTGCGATTTACTGCCTCTGAAAAGGGTCAATTATGCTGAAGGGTCAACTATGGTCAGTTCCAAATCGATGGCACACAATGCAGTTTTGAACCATGTACCTTCAGGATTGCAGCATAGCTTCTTACCACTAGGCCATCAGAGCTCCCTCTACAACAACAGTAACCTAGGATAAATCTCTAACAAGATAAGGAATTCACTAATGTCTGGCTCTTTAACCTTGAGTGGCTCTACAAACGTGGGTAGCTCAGTGTGCCTCAGTTTCTTCACTTGGAAAATGACAGAACTGACTTGTGTCTTGATAAGGCAGGCTATTTCAGCTTTAAGGTGCTGTGATTCTGTAAACCAGATAAGACACCATAAATGTTACTTTGTTATCAATTTCTTGGCTGATTTATGGAAAGGTTTACTATTATTTTATAAATTTAATAAATTCTCTATGAAAGAGAAAGAAACTGTATGGAAGGAGAAAAAGCTTTAACTTAGCAGAAGTAGAATGCTTATCAGTTAAACTATCAGCAACTTTTCTATAAAAAGTCATGGAAATAAATGGAAGCTTGAACAATCTAGACATGAAACAAAACCACAGATGCTTAAATTTTCTGTACCAGGATGACTCATTTGATCACAAATCAAAATTGGAATTCATCAGTATCTTTGACAGCAGTTATTTTCATTTTGAAAATTTAATGCCAAATAATGTTTTATGCTCTAAAGAAGGAACGAACCCATTTTAAATGTGTTAGTGATGCAAATATCTTTGAAAATAGATTATCCCTTCCCTGAAAAAGTTAGTGACTGTATTTATTCTTACATAATATATTGACAGCTGTTGACTGAAAATGCTCTTCTCTAATTTTCCTGGATATAATACCTTCTAGGTTAGTCTTAGGGCACACCACAGTCAACTGACAACATGCAGTTTCTTCTGCATGAGACAATGTTCTTCATCCTCCTCTGGTGAGGAGCAACTGAGATCTTAAAAGTTTGTGAATTGTCCTCTAAGTAGAACTGTTGGGGACTGGAGAGTGAACCAGATCAGTCCCATAAAGACAAACACTGTATAAGACCACTATTGTAGAAATAGAAAGATAATTCATAAACTGTGTATGAGGATCCAAGGGGGGGGAAGGGTAAGAGCAGAGAGGTAAAAGTGGGCAGGGGGAAAAATCATAGGGTTGCACAATTTGATGGGTGGAAGGAGGAGTGGGTAAAGGAAATGGGAAAGATCCAGCAGGGATCTGGGCAGACAGGACAATGGTGGGCACAGCACAGTTCAATGTTGATTAATTTTATAAATGTAATGAATGAGAATGAGTGTATGAAACACAATGTGAATGAAGGATAGTGTAAGAAACAATGTATACCAACTTTGTAAGCAAACCAATAAAAAAGAATTTTTTTTAATTTAAAAATTTGTAAAAGTACAACTGTTGGTCTTTCCTCAACTGTAACAAAGAATAAGGAAGAAAGTAAAAGGACTAATAGGTCTTGCAAAACTCAACTTCCATGGGCATGAGACCAGAAGAACTAGATAGTGCCCCGCTGCCACTGCTGATTACTCCAAAAGGGTCACAGAAGAAGATCCTGGGTACAGTGGGAGAAAAATGTGTAACAAATACAAAATCATAAAAAAGACCAAGCTTGCTGGTTTGCTAGAAGCATGGAACTCCTCACAGCATGGCCATTAGACACCTTTCAAACTTGGAATGGAACTACTTGTCTCCATGGTTCTGCTTTCAGCCCACTTACTAAACAGGCCTGTAGGTGAATAACACCACCAGGGAGAGACACATTCCTTCAAACAAACTTATGAGATCAAAAAGGCATCACAGATCTCAGAAGGCAGAAGAAAGAGGGACAAAGGATGAAGGGAAAGGGGGAACAAGGGAAGTAGTGGGAAGAGTATTATTATACTGTGGAGATTGCAATCAATCACAGAGCAAAATGTGCATGAATTTTTGAAGGATTAATTAGATCTATAACGTATCATCCATATCACAATGTTGTCATTGTTATGTGCCGTCGAGTCACCTGTGACTGATAGTGATCTGATGCACAATAGCTCTGAACGCTGCTCTGTCCTGAGCCAGTCTCACTGTCTCAAACACACCTAATCCCATTATCCCAGTTACTCTGTAAATCCATCTCATCTAAATAATATGGAAAAAAGTGACAAATTTTGATGGTCCTTAGAGTCAAGGTTGGTGAAACTCTGTCTTACAAACTTTGGATATAGTTAGGAAAGGCTAGTCCTTGGAGAAAGATGTCATGCTGGAAAAGGTGGAGGGTCAGAGAAAGAGAGGAAGACCCTCAGCTCCACAAGATGTATTTCTTTACACAGTGATTGTAACAATGAATGAACTCATGAATGAACAATGAACTCATACATATCAGAGGTGGAAAGGACGGTGCAGGATAAGGCAAGGTTCAGATCCATTGTTATAGGGATGCTGTGAGTCAAAGTTGTCTTGACGGCATTTAACAGCAACAACAACATGGGGTAGCTCTGCCATGCTCTGTGAGGTCAATGAGTCTAAACTGAGCTGACTAAAGTTGAGTTCTATATCCTCTTTATTCTTGACAGCAACCACTTTATCGTGCAAAGATTAAATGTAAATTCCAAAGAGTAGTTTTCATTTTCAGTCTTTCTAGAATCCCAAGTTTAATCCTGATCCTAATACAAATACCCCTTGCTACTTGCATTACCTGGAAAAACCTGCTTAATTTATGTGAGACTTAATTTCATCATCTGAAAATTAGGAATAATAATAATGAACTAGACCCTCGTCAGTGGTTGATAGAATGGAAATAATGCATGGAAAGTTCTGAGCTTATTGACTGAAAACATAATGTTATTGTTGTTGTTATGTGCTGTCTCACTGACTGCATGTCATAGCGACCTTATGAACAACGAATCTGAAACCTGCCCTGACCTGTGCCTTCCTCACTGTCTTCGGCCATACCTGAGCCCATCAGCAATTAATAAATATTTTTTGTTGTTATTTTAACCCATTCCTGCGCTAGAAACCTGCTTCACATGATGACGACGACAATTAAAGTACCAAACTCTTGCAAATTAACACAACCACACATGAGGCATCACAATGGACTCGAGTTTCTATTTTAGTAGAACTCAAACTTGAGCACAGAGTTCCCGGAGGCAAGCTATTTATGGAAGTGGATGCCACTGCCTCACTTACTTTGGACACATGGCCAGGAGAGACTGGTCCTTGGAGAAGGACAACATGCTAGGAAGGGTGGACAGACAGCGCAGGAGAGGGCACCCCCGAATGAGATGGATTGATCAGTAACTGAGGCAATGGGGATAGGTGTGTTAGAGACTGGCTCAGGACAGGGAAGGGCTCAGAGCTGCTGGACATAAAGGGTCACTATACCTCGCAGGCTACTGACTCCATGGCATATAGCAACAATAACATACTATTACAGGTTTGCAAGCAGGAGTGACATCCACTTCCTAAACAGCATGCTTCCAGAAACTATGAACTTTGATAAATGTCAACAGTTGTAGAGGGGCTTCAGGCCTTTTGTTCATAGGGTCTCTATGAGTCATACACAACTCGAAGGCAATCAACATGAACTTACAAAACAGGAAACAAATCAGAGGCAAAGGTAGTGAAGCTTCATCTCACATACTTTGGGCATCTGGCCAGACATTCCTGGGAAAAGATGTGATGCTGTGAAAAGTTGAGGGTCAGAAAAAGCCCTTCAATGAGGTGGGTTGACAAAGCGACTGAAACAGTGGGCTTGAGTATGATGGAAATTGTGAGACTGGCGCTGGAGAGGGCAAGATTTTACTTCTGTTGCTCAGAGGGTTGCTATGAGTGTAGTTGACACGATGGAACCCAACAACAACAACAAATGTTGACAGTTCTGAGTCTGAGAAATCCGACTTTAACAGAACCCATCTGAGAAATGTCAAGATCATTTGGGTGGGAATTTCATCCGTCTCGGCCTTTGCTGATGCAGAGGGCCTTATTTATTCGATTTGGACAATGTTTCTTTCCCCAGAGGGGGAGTCTGAGAGACAGAGCAAATTTCATCTGCTTCCTCATAAATCTCTGAAATGGAAAACAGATCTGAACGTTCCCTTCTCTCTCCCAGCCCGTGAAACCTTCTGAAGTGGGACCACAACAGTTAGCTTACCGCAGACTCCCTAGACACAATTTAAATGCCATTTCAGGGCTGGGACGATGCATGAATATTTAAGATGTAAATTGTTTGGGTCATGCCTAAATCTTTTATGGATTTTACTGGGTGAGAAAAATGAGTCACTACTTTTTGATCAAGTTCGCACACCCTCCGTCTTATTAACAAACCCAACCAAGTGAACCAGCCCACGTCTGCCAGGCAGAACAGAGGTGCTGCTTTGAGGCTGATATGAGATTCTGTTTCCACCAGGCTGTTCAACATCTAAAGAACAGGTGTGAGATGTGTCTTAGGTCATTGTGTCTTTGCCAGAAAAAAAAAATGCTGTTTTACGGTAGATGTGACCGGGTGGGGGTGTGAGCTGTATGAGTGGAAAAAGAAGACCCTCAATGATATGGATTGATACAGTGACTGCAAATATGGGTTTGGCCATGGTGGAGATTGTGATGGTGCACGATAAGGTGCTGGTAGTTCATATGAAGCTGCTGTTCACAGGGTCACATGTTTCTTTCCCCAGGCCTTTTGTTCATAGGGTCGCTATGAGTCATGCACGACACGAAGACAATCAACATGAGTTGTAGTTAACTCAACGGTGTTTCTAACAACAACCAGGTAGATCCTTAATGCAGTGGCACAGAGATTTAGCACTCAGCTACTAACCAGAGGGTTGGGGGTTCAAACTCATCAGCTGCCCCTTGAGGAAAACATACGAAACTCTGTTTCTGTAATGCCCTGTGTATGAATGACATGGGACAGCTCTACTTGGTCATACAAGCTCACTATGAAAGGCTGTTGTTGTTGTTGTGTACCATAGAGTTGGAACCAACCCATAGCTGAATCTCCAGGGGATTTTCAGAGGTAGTTAATCGTACAGGAAGAGATTGCCCATCCTTCTTCCACAGAGCCACTGGTGGCCTCGAACCACATGCCTTTGGAATTGCAGCTCAGCTTCTTGTCACTAGGCCACCACAGCAGTGGGATTTTCACTCTAGGGTGTTAGATACCCTGATGTTTGATTATATGGAAATATCGCAATTGCCAAACCCTAACTCCAGAGATTAATCTTTTCTCCTGTTCTCAGTGTGCATCCCCCGAGATGGGTGATGTCAGAGGCAAAGAAAAAGGCATAAATCAGGTAAAAAAATTTCAAAAAATACAATAAATACAAGTGAGAAATGTTTAACAATTTAAAATTTTATGAGCTCAGAGAACATCTATTTTAATATCTCTGGAAGAAATTCTGGCCTTCTACATCTCATTCTCGGCCCCTACCCAGAAATTAATTTTGAACATTAATATGAAAGCCACTTCTTTCTTTTCTAAATGCCGCTTTTGATTTTGACAGAGTATCTAAAAGGCTGCTATTAGACAAATTTTCATTAACTAATAAGCCAGTTCCTGAGCAAAACATGAATTTTTTGTCATCTCCTGTGAAAATTGAATATAAGCCATAATTAGGGGGGGGAGAAATCACTAATTGTAAGGCACAGAATTTGTTTGCTAAGAATAGTCATTACGGGGCGAGGGAAGCATTAGTAACTTCAATATCAGAAAACAACTATTAGCATGCGAGGAGGCATTTGCCCAGGCGTAATAACGGCTTTACATTTAGAGGTCTATAATTGTAATTTGATTTGAGGCATTGTTGCTCTCTTTTTAAGGAACAATATACAGTAGAGCTAAATACTTAAAATACCACAGCTTTTGGGCTCCAAATTACAGACTCAAGTTTTAATTTCTAGAGAATATTACTGCGGAGAGACTTACTCAGCTACCCCATCAGGGCTGTTATTGCTTTAGGACCGTGATGGATTGGGCCGAGCCAGGACAGAGAATAATGTTGCTGTGACCCAGACAGTTCATGAGACCAGTTCTGCATGCCAAGTGCCTGGCGTCTGACATTAAAGGTGAAGTTCCTCACAGCACCCTAATATATTTCCCTTCTTAGCAAAAGCCTTTTATTGCTTTTTCTTTCAGACAAATATACTCTTTGGGGACAACACAGAAGATGGAAGCAAGGGAATTGAAATTCCACTACTTTGCTCCATCAACAGGAGACACTCAGTGTTTGCATTTGGGATTCTTTTAATTCTCTCCTTTTTATTTCATCAATTGTTAATCGAAGTATAACAATCATATGATAAAGTGTGCAGATTTAAAGTGTCTATCTGGTGACCTAGAGGTTAAAAAGTTGGCTGTCAACCCAAAGACAGTTGATTCAAATCACCAGCTGCATTGAGGGAGAAAGAGAAGCAATCTTCTCTTGTGCAATTTACATCCTCTGAAAACCCACAGGAGGGTCAGCTGTGACCTGGCTCTGACTTGACAGGACTGAGTGAGTGAGTTAGACCTTAGAAGGAGTGTTGACTGATGCATCCAGGTAACCACCATCTTGATCAAGATCAAGAATGGCTCCAGACCTCTGAAGTGTCTCTCCTGCCTTTTTTGGTCAACGTGCAGTCCTCCCTCCATACCCACTCATTAGATTCCTGTGTCTGCTCTTGAACTCACCCAAATGAACCCAGGTAGAATATCTTCTCTTTTCAGCTTCTTTTTATTCAGCATTGCATTTGTGAAAATCATCTGCTCTGTGGTGAACAGCATTGGGAAAGTCCGCTTTCAGGGATCTTTCCAAAGTTCTGGAGAGCAAGGATGTAAGCTTAAAGATTAAGGTGCCTGCTTCAACCCATAGTCTTCCCTATCACCTGATCTGCATTTGAGAGCTGAATAATGAATAAGGGTTACAGGAGAATTGAATTTCAGTTGTGGTGTTGGAGAAGAGTGCTGACTATCCCACAGAGAGCAAACAAAAGAGCAAACAGTTACGTCTTGGAGAAAGTGCAACTAGAATGTTCTTTGGAGGCAAAGTTGGCAAAACTTCATCTCACATGTTTTGGAAATGTTGTTAGGAGAGGTAATTCTTTACAAAGGGATATTATGCTTGAAAAGGTGAAGAGTCAGAGAAGGAAAGGAAATCCCTCTATGAGATGGATTGATACAGTGTCTGTGGCAATGAGGTCAAATGTATTGGGGTTGATAGGGATGGCACAGGACAGGACAGAGTTTAGGATTGTTGTTCATAGGGTGTCTATGAGCTGTACTCAACTAGGTGGCACTTAACAACAACAACAACAACACATAATATTCCAAGAGGGAGCCTTGGTAGCCTAGTGGTAAGAAGCTGCACTGCCAAGCCAAAGTAACATGGTTTGTATCCACCAGCTGGTCTGTGGGAGAAAGCTGGGCAATTTCCACTTGTAGGATTTGTAGTAGTTGTTCTTGTAGTTATGTGCCATTGGGTTGCATATGCACAACAGCTCTGAAGCCTGCCCTGTCCTGAGCCAGTCTCACTGACTCTGACACACCTACCCCCATTGCCCCAGTTACTATATCAATCCATCTCATCCGGGGTCTTCCTCTCCTGTGCTGTCCCTCCAACTTTCTGAACATGATGTTCTTCTCCAAAAATTGGTCCCTCCTGGCCACGTGCCCAAAGTATGTGAGATGGAGCTTCAAAATCCTAACCTCCAAGGAGAAACATGTTTTCACCCTCTCCAGGACAAACCTACTTGTTTTCTTGGTAGACCATGGTATTTTCAAGATTCTTCTCCAGCACCATAACTCAAAGGCATTGATTCTTCTGTCCTCTTTAGTCTTTATTATTCAGCTCTCTGATGCATAACAAGTAATTATGAAAACCATGGACTGGTTCAGGTGCACCTTAATCTCTAGACTGACATCGTTGGTTCCCAGTACTCTGGAGAGGTCCCTGACCACAGATTTTTCCAGTGCAATTTGTTTTTTAATTTCTTGATGCTGGTGCCAAGAGTGTTGACTGCGGAGCCAAGCAAGCTGAAGCTGTTAACAACCTTAATCTCTTCTCCAACTATCATGGTGCCACCAATTGTCCTATTGGTTTAGAAGAGGTCATGACATTAGAGACATTATCACCAATGTCAGAAGGATCTTGGCAGAATGCAAAGGGTACCAGAGGAATGTCTATTCTGTGTTTCATTGACTATGCAAAGACACTTGACTGTGGATCACAGCAAATTGTGGCTAACCTTGAGGAGAATGGGAATCTCAAAACACTTGATTGTGCCGATGTGAAACCTGTTCTTGGACCAGGAAGCAATCCTCAGAACAGATCAAGGAAACACCGTGTCGTTTAAAATCAGGAAGGGCGTATATGCTAGGGATGTGTCCTGTCTCCGTATCTTTTCGCTCTATATTCAGAACTAAAGCTGCTATAAACATTTTCTTTTTTAAAATTTACATACTTTTGTGATTTGAGTTAAAATTTACAGAGCATATTGGTTTTCTATTTCCACATTCATAAACATTTTCTTTTATAGCATTAATTATGATATCCATGACATCTGATCATCCATCCATCCCCTTCATGCTATAAATATATTTTTTAAAAAATATCCTTTGGTGGATATGTCCTCATTTCTTTCAGATTCCTGTGGGAATTGAATTAATAATGTACCTCTCTCTTTCTCTGAATGTCTTTATCTCCCCTTGCTGTTTCCTAAGACAGTTGTAACTGAATTTTCACAAGTACTTGGGTGCTTTTGGAAAATGGAATAAATGGATTTTTTTTCTTTTTCTTCTCACAGTCCCGGAGGCTAAAGGTCAAAGAGGGTCTTAGCCACGTGTAGTTCTTTAAAGGTGGACACAGACATTTCCTGCTTCCTCACATAACGTCTGCCTTCCTCCATATGTGCCTCTGCTTCTAATCTGCTCTTTTTAAAACCCACAAGGGGTTAGACTTAGAAACACTTCCTGCCTCTGAAAACCTGCTGGAGGGTCAGCTATGGGTCGGTTCTGACTCGATGATACCCCCCCTCCCCACCACCACCACCACCACTACCAGCCTTCTTATAGGATGAACAAGAGAAAGACAGGGCCGGTGTACAGAATTCCAAGCAAAGGGACAATGTTACAAGATTTCACTGGTACCAGCTTGTTTAACTGGGCTGAGGATTATTTTAGACTAGCATTGTTTTTTTTAAGTTTTGTTTTTTTTTTTAGCAACTCGACGGCACATAACAACGACAACAACAGTTTTCAAATATTCTTTTAATGGACCTTAATAATTTCTTATTTCCAAAAAAAAAATAATTCATATTTCCAAGCAGAATATTTTAAGGAAAAGTGACCCATAGGCATTCAATTTAAAAAAAATTTATTTTATTAATTTTAATGAACATTTATAGAGATTTTTTATTTCTATTCATTCATTGTTGCATTTTCTTTCTGCCCAACTGCCCAGCCCCCCAGCGCCCAGTTCGCTCTTCTCTTTGAAAAGTGAAAGAAAATTCCTTTATTGGTATACAGTCCTCCCACTCACCCTCCGGGTACAGTCCATGCTGCTGACTTTTGATCTGGGATGTAAGACTAGCATTATTTTTTAAAATATATCTGCAGACATTATTTAATTGGCACATGTATTGTTATCAATATTACAATCATAATTAAAACAAAAACACATTTCTTTGTCAGTTTATGGTACCTTTGGGGACCTTTGAAAGATTTATGTTTTGTGTAATCAGATCTTTAGGCTGTCTGTCCAGAAGACAGTATTATTCTATCATAATTGCTTGTGAGGCAGATACTTTACTAGAGTCACTGGATAATATACAAGGATAATGCATTCCGCTGATAAAAAAGATTAAAAGATTGAAAAAAGATTGAAAGTTCTATCCTCCCCAGACAGCCCATGGAAGAAAGGCTTGGGGTCACCTTCTGAAAAATCAGCCAGTGAAACCCCTGTGGAACGTAGTGTTCTACTGTGAACTATATACGGTCAGTAGGAGGTGAAGTTGACAGACTTGTATTATCTTTGCCGGTTGCCATTGAGTTGCCAATTCATGGTGACCATACACTTGCAGAACAGAACTGTGTGGCCTGGGATTTCCAAGGCTGGGACCTTTTAGAAGCAACTTACAAGCCTGTCTTCACAGATGTCTCTCAGTATCTTCAATCCATCAGCTTTTCAGTGGGAACTTGAGTGTTGAACTCTTTGTCCTTTCAAAGTCTTTTCTTAGAATAAACTCATTGCTGTCAAGCCGGGACCAACTCACAGCTGATCCTTCACTGGGCTTTTGGAAGCTGCTCATCTTTCTCCCGGGAAGCAGCTCGGGGATTAAAATCACCAGACAGAAGCTGCCTTTGGATTAGCCTAGTCGCTCCATGCAGACTAGGCCACCAGATCTCACTTAGTTTAGAAAATTCACAAAACTCAAAATTATTGCCAGGGATACAGAACTAACTCATAGCAGGCCCTCCTTTTTCAGAGGCTGTAAATTTCATGAAAGGAGGGTGTGTATCTTTCTTTCACAGAGTAACTGGTAAATTCAAATTGGTTCTAGAGAAGAACCAACATGCCATGGACTGCCATGAGACCAAATAGGTCTGCCTTGCAGAGGGTGAAATCAAATTTCTCCTTGGAAGCTAGGATTTTGAAGCTTCATCTCACATACTTTGGGCACATGGCCTGGAGGGACCATTCCTTGGAAAAGGACATCCCGCTTGGAAGGATGGAGGGGCAGGAGAGGAAGACCCGGGACAAAGTGGATTGACCTGTTAACTGGGCCAATGGGGGTAGGTGTGTTGGAGTCCGTGAGACTGGCTTAGGACAGGACAGGCTTTAGAGCTGTTGTATACACGGTTACTATGAGTCACAGGCGACTTGATGGCACATAACAATGATATAATTAGACTGTCAATACAACTCCTTAACCATCAGGCCATCAGACCTACCACAGTTCAGAGTGGTAAACACTTTTTCCTACCAAAAGAATATGTCTGTTCAAATCTGAGTTGTCCAGTCTTCCCAATGATTGCATGAGCTCCTTTAAATAACTCTATTTTCTGCTTAAATCAGCTTCTATTGCTTGTGACCAGGTGATAAATAGCTCTGTCCCAAGAATTTTGACAAGTATGTGTGCTTAAAAGAAGGTAAAATGAAGATGTGTATTAGTTAATTCAGAGTCTAGAAAGGCTCAGGGGAAAGAAACCTTTATTTCCAGTTTTTTTTCTTCCATCTTACTTCTGCCTCCTTGTTTTTGCCAGCAACGGTCCTGTTCTTTCAACAGCAAATTTTAGTTACAAAATGCATCAAAGAGTATGGTATAATTATCCATACTGATAGACTGTGTTCTGGTACCCCTTTGGAAAAAAGACAGTATGAGTTCAAGGAGCTGGGAATTGACTTCGCACCTGTTTTGAAAAGATGTGTGGGATGAGGCTTTCTGATTGCAGGCTCAAAAATCTACAGTAATTGCTGTTTTTGTCACTGGATTAGTGGAAGCTGTTTTTAGTTATTTATTTTCCATTTCTTTAGGGAGCTCTGGTGGCCTAGTGGCAAGAAGCGGCACTGCAAACCTGGAAGCAAGCAGTTCCAAGTCACCAGCTCCTCTGTGGGAGAGGGATAGACAGTCTCCTCCCACGCGATTAAGGGAGGGATTGACTAACAATGAAAGAATTTTTTCTTTTGCTTTTCAAAAAGAAAAGCAAATTGGGGGAAAAGGGTGGGCAGGGAGAAAAGTTCAACAATGAATGAATGGAAATCTGAAGTCTCTGTAAACTTTCATGAAAATCAATTTAAAAATACCCCCAACCCCAAGAACAACAACAACAAAAAACCCCCCCAAAACCCACAGCTATGGCTTGTGTCTGACTCTATGGCACACAACAACTATTTTTTTTACCCGTTGCTCAAAAGAAGACAGATGGATAATTTCCTCCTGTGTGATTTTACGACCTCTGAAATCTTACTGGAGGGTCAGCATGAGTCAAGTATGAGTCGGTTCTGATTAAAAAATATTGAACAATAACATAGGGAGTTGTGTTGCTGACATGCAACCGGCACCTCTCTTAAGGTTAGAGTTCATCAGAAGTCCATGAAGGAAAGAGAGGCCGTCTCTTCTCAGCTGATTTACAGCTTCAGTGAGATGGTTTGAGTTGAATAACTAATGATCTTGAGCATTTCTCTGTATGTTCGTCAGTGAGGTGAGTGCATTCTTAGGTGAAGAGTCTTTTCAAGCCCTCTGCCTGTTTGGTAACTGAGTTGTTTATCTCTTTTTGTAAATTGAGTTATTAGAGTTTTCTATAAACTTTATAGAATGATGAGCCTCTTGTCAGATATGTTATCACCAATATCTTCCCCCAGTCTGCGAATATTGTTTTGGAGAAATCTTTGGATGAATTTAATTTTTGAGACATCTCAATTATCTAGTTTATCCTCTGCTATTTGCACATTTTCAATTATTTTTGATAGTCTCCTTATGCCACGGGCAAGGGCTCTTGAGTTTGCGCCAATGTTTTTCCTGTTAGTGACCTTTTTAGTTTTAGGTTTTATGCCTAGACCCTTGACACCTCTTAAGTTAGTTGTTGTTGTTTTTTTAATATGGTATGCGATCTGAATCTTGTTTCGATTTTCTGTGAATAGATTCCTAGTTTCACCAGCACCATTTGTCAAAAAGGCTATCTTTCCTCCATTTAATGGATTTCATCTCTTTATAGAAAAATCAGTTGTCCATAGGTGGTTGGATTTACCTCTAAGTTCTCCATTCTATTCCATTGGTCAGTGTACCTGTAGCAGGACCAGTGTCAAGCTGTTTTGATTACGGTGGCTGTGGGGTAGGTCTTGAGATCAAGATGTTCCATAGGGTTTTAAATGGATGACATTTCAAAAGTAGACCAGCAGGTATCTTAGTGATGCTTTGAAAGGGATAGCACGAGCAGGTGCTTGCAACAAACAGAAATTTACTGTCTTAAAGTTTCAGAAGCTAGAACTCCAAATCCCTAGTGCTGGATCTAGGGGAAAAGGCTTGCTCTGTCTGTCGAAGGTCTTTGTTTCCTGCAGTGTTTGTATGTTTGGCATTCCTTGCAGATTTCTTCGAATGTGGAGGAGTTTCCCAGTGCAGGGGCTCGAGTCCAGAATGATGCCTTCCAGTCCTGATGATTCTTCCTCATGAATACTGAGGTGTTCCTCTTACATCAGAGGAGGGCTGTGAAAGCATTAAGGATGTTGCATCCCATCCTTAATCTTTCCACTACTATTTGATTTATCTCATGGGGGATCATCACATGATTGCAACATGACATCATTATATACACATGTTTTAAGGAGACCCATGTTCAGCCATGACACCAGGCCTTTCTTCAAAGTTGCCACTGGGTAGTCTCAAGCCTCCAACCTTTTGGTTAACAGCTGAGTGTGCTAGTGGCTTGCACCAGCAAGTCTAGTAGCAGCTTATATGTTAAGCCTTGTTTTGTGTGTTGTAAACCACAGAGGCGGAAACGACCCATAACTGACCCTCACGTGGGTTTTCAGAGGCAGTTAATCGCACGGAAGGAGATTGCCCATCCTTCCCCTGTGAAGCAGCTGGTGGCCTCTGACCAGGTGTCTTTGGGATCACAGTGCCGCTTCTTGCCTCTAGGTCACCAGAGCTCATTACGTTAAACATCATTGTTGTGTTGTTATGTGCTATTGTGTCACTTGAGACTCATGGTCACCCTGTGTACAACAGCTCTGAACCCTGCTTTATCCTGAGCCAACCTTATTGTCACTGACACACCCACCCCCATTACCCCAGTCACTGAGTCAGTCCATCACATCCAGGGTCTTCCTCTCTTGCACTGTCCCTTCACCCTCCCAAGAATGACATCCCTCTCCAAGGACTAGTCTCTCCTTGCAACATGTCCAAAGTATGTCAGATGAAGCCTCAGAATCCTTACCTCCACAGAACAGCCTGGTTTCACCCTCTCTAGGGTGAACGTCTTGGTTCTATTAGCAGTGCATAGTATATTCAATACTCTTTTCCAGAACCACAGCTCAAAGACATCAATTCTCCTTCTATCATCCCTAGTCATCGTCCAGCTCTCTGATGCATAGCAAGCAATTAGAGAAGCTATTTTATATGTTAGCGTTTTGTTCTAAGAGCCATTTTAAAAATTACATGCTTCAGTAATTTTAGCAATAACATCCATGGCTAAGTTCTCTAGTACATGCTGACCCAACTTGGTTACCACTCCCTGACTACGTGCTGGCCCGGGTCCTGGACACCCAGGAGAAGTCAGAAACAATAACGACTCCCAAATGTGAAAAAATGACAACTGCCAATCACCACAGACTTTGTATAAGCCGCCTCTCCCCCTCCATGCCCAATCTCTGTATATAAACCCAATCTTTGTTTCTCTTCGGAGTCAGAACAGTTAGAGCACTAAATGACATTCTTGACGTGAGTGTTTAATAACCAAACTTTTTTGACTCCTAAATTTGGGCTATTTAGAATCTTGCATTTCCTGTCGTAACACAAGGAGTCCTATAGTGCTTCACAGCCTAGGCTCGCTCTACTTCCGATCTCAGGCTTTCTTCTCAGGAGCACTTTCCACAGAGTGCCACCCCCATCCTCTGTCTGGTTTAGATTCCCTTCTAATCCATGTTTCTTTTTTAGAGACCCAGTCACCTTCTGTTACTTGATTATTTCATTACATTTGGCCTTGACGTTGCCCTGCCCTGCACTATAAGCTTCTTGAGAGTGGAAACCAAATCTGTCTCCTTTACAATGATATTCTCAGTGTCTTGCCCATCATTGCCTCTCAGTAAATATTTACTGAGTGAGGAAATCAATTTCCCTTTGGGGGATTCACAGAAAGGCTGCATGTAAACCACAGTGTTTGGCCTCTAGGAAGAACCAAATAAAAGTAGCTTTTCTCAGAGAAAAATACCAAACAAAACAACACTGAACAACCAAATCATATAGCACACAAAAATAAAATTGCATGTTATTCTTGTCATCATTAGATGCTTTTTACGGGATAAGTTATTTTTAGGGAACACTCAATCTCCAATTTCAGCTATTCAAAACAATAACGGTTTCTTTCCTGCTCATGTGACATTTTAAGTGGAAGTGAGGTTCCGGGAGCTCCATATCTCCTGCAGTATATATATATATATATATATATCTCCTGAGCCTTGAGGAGTTAAATGCTTGAACATGGTGGTGACCTTCTTATCATCCATTGGTCAAAATTAGGCACATGACTTTTCTTAATGCATTAGAGTACACTGTTTACCTGGTACCAGGAACCAGAGGCGAACCAGACATCAGTTAACATAATAATGTCTACCATTGACTCATCTCTCTCAGTGAGCACTGTTGTTGTGCACGGTTGAGTCATACTAACACGTAGTTGATTCTCCAGTGGGTTTTCAGAGGCAGCAAATCATACAGGAGGAGATTTCCCATCTTTCTTCTACAGACCAGCTAGTAGATGCGAACTGCTTGCCTTTGGGTTAGCCGCACAACTCCTTACCACTAAGCCACCAGAGCTCCCTATCCGGGAACACTAGTAAAATCTCAACATATCAGTCATGTTCATTAGCAATGCTACCACCGGGAAGTCATACTCTGGGGAGAGCAGTAATGTCAGCAGTCATGGTCATAGCATCAAAGTTCATTATTTCACTGAGCATAGTGATGTCCTCATATCATCTGCATAATGCAGGGATGGGCTCCCCTTTTGCTGTTTTGAAGACTTGGCAAAAAACATATCCACAGTAATTGTGGTGGAGTTGACTCTGACTCAGGGCTGTCTCATACATGTTAAGAGTTGTGGGTCGCTCAGTGGATAGTGATTTGAACTAGCCTAGGCACTTCTATGAGAGTTACTTACTTATGTGGAGTCAGAGCTGAGTCATAGCTGACCCTTCAATGAGTTTTCAGATGGGAGAGTGCCCATCTTTTCCCTGTGGAGCTACTGGTGATTTTGAACCACCATAGAGTTGCCCCCTTGGGTCAGCAACACAACTCCTTATAGATTATACCACCAGAGCACCCAGTGCAAGCTTGGCAGCCCTCTCAAATTCTGTACTGTCAACTCTGACCATGGTGACAGAGGAAAGGTAGGCATGACCTAAAATACTGGCCTGGTGGTGAAAGGGTGTGAGATCTGCAGTCCAGATCTTTCCAGGGCCCTTTCCTGACTCAGTGCCCTGTGGGCCACAGCCAGTTGGCTGAGTCAACCAGTATTTGGGGGAAAACCCCGAGGCATGGGACTTTTCCAGGCCAAAGTCATTGCCTATCCTCTTTCTTGTCCTGAGAGAGAGCCAGACAGAAGGAAGGCCAAAAGAATAGAGAAGAAGAGATGCAGAAGTGTATAGAGAACATGAACAACAGAAGATGAGAGACTGAGAGAGGTGGAGGACGAGGAACAGATGGAAAGGCCAAGGTCAAGATCAAGAGAGAAGCTCCCAGAGCAACACAAGTGAGAAGTCAGGAGGGCCAGGGAGAGAGAAGAGAGGAGCAAGCGGGATAGCGAGGGACATAGATAAATGGTAAAAACACAAAGTCAAATACCTTGCCCGCAATAGAATCTGACTTGTAGCCGACCTGTATGAGAGAGTATAGAATGTTCTACAAGGTTCCCGAGGGGGTTTCCAAGGCTCCCTCTACAGAAGGTTGTAAATCTTTATGGAAGTAGATGGCCCCATTTTCCTCCTGTAAAGCAGTGGTTGTTATCTGTAGTGGTTGTTATCTGTTGCCCTCAAGTTGGAACCGACCCATTGCTGATCCTCCCCTGGGTTTTCAGAGGCTGTAAATCACACAAGAGGAGATACATTCTCTTTCTCTCTTGGAGCAACTGATGAATTTGAACCTCCTGCTTTTGGGTTGATAGCACAATTCTCTATCTACTAGGTTACCAGATTTCTATTTTATGTTGCGGAGTACTGTCAAGTCAGAAATGACCCATAGCTCGCCCTCCAGTGGGTTGTCAGATGCAGTAAATCACACAGGGTTTTCAGTTGAATTCCACGGACGGCCAAAAGAACAAACAGATATGTCTTGGAGAGGGTGCAGATGGAGTGCTCTTTGGAGGCAAGAATGATGAGGCTTTGCCTCACATACTTTGGGCATGTTGCTAGAAGGGGTTATTCCTTGGAGAAGGACATTATGCTGGGAATGGTGGAGGGTCAGCAAAGGAGAGGAAGACCCTCAACCAGGTCAACGGATGTGGTGACTGCTGCAATGAGCTCTTGTGTGTCAGGAAGTGTGAGGATGGCACAGGACAGAACAGGGTTCAGATCTTTTGTTCATAAGGTTGCTATGAATTGTATTTGACTTGATGGCACCTAACAACAACAACAACAACAACAACAATAAATTACACAGGAGAAGATTGCTGCATCCTTCTTTTCTTGAGTAGCTCGTGAATTTGAGCTGTGTGTTTTGGGGATTGAAGTGCAGTTTCTTACCATTAGGCTATGAGAGATCCCCAGATAATTACGTGGATAGATAAATAGGTTGTTGTTGTTGCATACTGTGAACCAACCCATAGCTGACCCTCCAGTGGGTTTCACAGGCAGATAATCACACAAGAGGAGATTGCCCATCCTTCTCCTGTGTACCACGTGCCTTTGGGATTGCAATGCAGTTTCTTGCCACTAGGCAACCAGAGCTCCCTGTATGTCATAAATAGGTAAGTAGGTTGTTGTTGTTATGTGCCTTTGAGTCGCCTGTGACTCATAGTGACCCTATGTACGATAGTCCTAAACCTGCTCTATCTTGTGCCAATTTACTGTCTCTAATTCCTTTGAACAGTGGTGCTGGAGAGGAGTATTGAATATACCATGGACTACTAGGAGAACAATAATGGGTGACTGGAATGCAAAAGTTGGGAATAGTGAAGAAGAATCAGTAGTCGGAAAACATGGGCTTGGTGAAAGGAATGAGGCTGGAGATAGAATGATTG
>NW_006399867.1:7995417-7999240 GCF_000299155.1 Elephantulus edwardii
CAACCAAAATATGACTTTGAGTCTATCCCACCTGAATTTCAGAACCATCTCAGGAACAGATTTGAGGCTTTGAACACTTCCTAATATTAGCCTATAAAAACTCTATGGATTGCAGCAGTATATTGGCTGATGCGATACCGAAAGGGTGAGTCCTCTAGATTTGAAGGTATCTGCAATGGCCATGGCAGTGACCTGGAGCACATCAACATTATGAAGATGGTCTAGGGCCAGGAAATGTTTGTTATTTTGCACTTGTATTTTCCTGCTGTCCCATGGCCTTCTGCTTTTCTGTGCCTCAATGCTCGACCCATCTCTTTTCTCCCTTCCCCTCAGTATGTCACTTCAGCCTTTTCAGGAGAGATCAGATAGGATGGCATCTTAGAGGATATTCCCTGAACATAGGGTTTGAAATGGGGGTTTGTGTGTGGGAACGGTGATTTTTGAGGGATCCTTCTTGCATCAGCAGCTCCTACGGAGGAGATTGGATGGCATCTTAGATGGTCTTCCTTGGATATAGGGTCCGAGATGGGGGCTTGCATTCAGGAATGGTGATTTTTTGAGGGATCCTTTTTGGATCAGGAGCACCTATGGAGAAATGAAGGAAGCATGACTGGGTAGGTGAAAGAGTCAAGTTGGGGTACAGTCCCCACAAAGAACTTAATTGATTCTACAAGGAGTTCTGGAGCTGGGGTGGAGGTTTGAGTTAAGAGTTGTCCTTTTGGAGCAAGGGGGCTGGACTTTTTATCCCATTGTTGAGTGCAGCTGCCTTTGGGGAAGGGACATGAACTTGACCATGGGACTTTCTTCTGCTGAGAGTGAGTCTCATTCACTCACTCAACTGAGAACCTGAGCGTGTTAGCTACCAACCTCACAGTAACCAGGGGACTGACACCCTCTGTCCTGTAAGGGAGATGCTGGGAGTGCCTCACAGCCTCCACCATTGTTGTTAGCTGCCCTTGAGAGGACTCTGGCTCACCGTAAACCCTGTGTAAATCTAAATGAAACTTTTGCTGGTCCTGTGGCATCTCCATGACTGTTGGTCTGCCTGAGCTCATTGCCACAGTCACTGGATCCTGGAAGTACCTTCCAAGATAGGCGACTCATGCCGTTAGCATGATATCAAATAAATGGTCACTTACGATCCATAATGTTTCCCTCAGTGAGTTTTGAGCAATAGATCACAGGCTTAGTTGTTAAGCACATAGAACCTGATATGACTCTTGTTCCCCCAAAGCATAATCACTTCTTCTCAGTAGTACTCTAAGTAATTCCTCTAGTTAGGCCGTTCAGCACTAAGTCCCATCCACTAGATCCTGAGAATACATCCTCCTAGTGTGGGGGTGGATCAACGCAGGTCACAGCCAGCTCCCACAGCCTGAGAAGTGAAGTCAAAATGCTCCTTAGAAGAGATGATGGTGAGACCTCATTTCCATGTACTTTGAGCTTCTCAGTCAGTGGAATAAATCGACATGGGAGCTGTAACCACCCTCCCCAACACAAACAATTCTCTGCTGTCAGCCAGCTTGAAAGTCTCCTAACTCCTCTGAAGATTCCTTGAGAACAATTATTCTTTTTCAGCTTAGTCTAGGCCTCACGTTCCTCTCTAGCAATTTTCCTCCACAGAATTAAAATAGAGGTGCAGACACTCACACGCTCCATGGTATTAAATATAGCACCACCCGTCAAGCTCGCCTCTGCCATCTGTAGCTGAGATGTGGCAGGATTCCCATCTTCTCCTCGCTAATTGATTTCCAAATCCAGCCTCTTGGGGTGGTGCCTTGGCTGACTTTCCAACTTCAGCCTCTTAACCTTAATTTAATTCTTCTAGGATGAGGAGAGCTTAGGTTATCCACCTACTTGTTGGCATCTGGCTGATATTTTTTCAATTTTAAAATAAGATTCTTTTTCATTATCTACTTTACATTGAACACTTGAAGAAAGAAGGTAATTACTATGATTTAAAAATACAACCTTAGGCTCAATAAACATCCTTTATAATTCATTAGACACAATCGATATCTAGAACTGTATGTAGACACTAACTTAATCAATGAGTAAAACAAATGAACTGTATACACATGGTACCAGGGATGGGGATCATGCGTGACCAGGGAAGGCACTTTGTCATTGGTGTTTTCCTCAAAACATGAATCACATATTCTTTCAATCACATGTGCATTCATTGCAGGAGCAGACCTCAGAAGCTAACAACTTGCAACAATGATTTTTGTTGATAAAAGATGTATTACGATGGGAAAGTATTCTGTTAGAGACCTTTCCAAAGTACTGAAGAGCAATGGTGTCTCTCAGGAGACTAAGGTGCGTCTGATACAGGCCATGGTCTTTGCAATCACTTGTTATGCATCAGAGAGTTGGACAATGACTAGGGAGGATAGAAGGAGAATTGATGCCTTTGAGCTGTGGTGCTGGAGAAGAGTATTGAATGTACCATGGACTGCTAAGAAAGCAAACAGATTCATCCTGGAGAGGGTTAAACCAGGCTTCTCCTTGGAGGCAAGGATTCTGAGGTTTCGTCTAACGTATTTTGGACATGTTGCAAAGAGTGACCAGTCCTTGGAGAGGGACATCATGCATCATGCTTGGGAGGGCGGAGGGACAGCACAGGAGGGAAAGACCCTCTATGAGGTGGATTGATTCAGAGACTGGGATAATCGGGATGGGAGTGTCAGAGACAGTGCGATTGACACAGGACAGAGCAGAGTTTAGGGCTGTTATACATAGAGTCGCTATGAGTCGCAAGCAACTCGACGGCACCTAACAACAACAACAATAGAAAATTGAGTTTAATATGAAGCAATTCAAGGAGACAGTTTCAGGATGCTGATCAAAGGCTGTAAATGTCTGCCATACTATTTATGTGTATATGCTAAATAAGGCTAAGAGAGAAGAGTTTCTTTTTCTCATTGAAGACATGATCCATGGAAGGTGTGAATAGACATTGTAACTAGCCATCGACGTTACAGGTAAAAGACTCCTTAAAGTGGAGCTAACCAAGTTTCAAAAGCCTTTAGCTAAGTCACAAAACCCATTTAGAGTAATATTTATGAATATGAGAATTACTACCCCCCTCTGTAGGGACTCCAAGGTGGTATCCTTCTGATCCAAGATCTGCCCTTCTGTTATCATCTGTCTCAAGGATGGTGTTTGCATTTGTAGGAATCCAGACAAAAAGAAGCTCAGGAGTGAAAAGATTGATGTTGTCAATTATTTTATTGGATGCGCCATCAATGACCAAAGAAGCACACAGTCAAGAAATCAAACAACATATTGCCTTTGGGGGAAAGTGCTGTAAAAGACTTGTTGAGAGTATTAAAAAGCAAATGAACTTGTAAAAACATTACACAACATAGGGGTGCCCTGGTAGACATCAGGCTGAGGGAAATATCTCAGTCACAAAAGGACAAATACTACATTGTTGTTATATGCCATCACATCACCTGTACAGCAGCTCTGAAGCCTGCTCTGTCTTGAACTAGTCTCAATGATTCAGACACACCCTTGCCCCAGTCACTGTAGCAATCCATTTCATCCTAGGTATTCCATTCCTGTGCCATCCCTCCACCCTTCTGAGCATGATGTCCTTCTCCAAGGACCGATCTCTTTTGGCCACATGCTCAAAGTAGGTAAGAAGGAGCTTCAAAATCCTAGCCTCCAAAGAGACACTAAGTTTTCTCTCTGAGACAGACCCATTTTTTTTAATTATTAAATTTTATTAATTTTAATGAACATTTACAGAGATTTTGGGTTTTCATTCATTCATTGTTGCACTATTTTCTCTACCCTCCTCCCCAGTTTGTTCTTC
>NW_006399867.1:8000900-8015686 GCF_000299155.1 Elephantulus edwardii
CAAGGGTGACCTACATCAGGTCCTCGTGGCTGACAGGACTGACAGGCCCCAGCTCCCAGCTGGAAATAAAGGAGGACGCTTCAACTATTTGTTTCCTTAATTGTCCATAGCACCACTCACTCTTATAAAGTAGGTCTTACATGAGGTGTTGAGAGGAGAATAGGATAAGAGTGAATAGATAATGACCATTGCATTGCAACAGATGAAGGAAAGAACTGTTTAAAAGGAATATATAATTAGGCATTATACATATGACAGCAGCCCAGAATAAGAGGCATATAAGAAGACTAGGGGGAGAGGAAGTAAATGAATATTAAAAAAATTAACTGGAGGAGGTGGAAGGGAGGTGGAGGGGGTAAAATGTGCAGCAATGAATGAATGAAAATCTAACTTCTCTCGAAACATTCATTAAAATCACTATTAAAGTAAAATTTTATTGAAAAAGCAAAAGCAAAGATGTAACCTTGAAGACTAAAGCATACATGACACAGCTGTGGTTATATTCCTTTGCCTCATATGAAGCTGGACAATGAATAAGGAAGATAAAACTGATGTCTTTAATGTGATAGCAAAAAAATTAGAGATGGGAGTGGTGCAGCCAAGTGCTCAGGGATGCTGGGTGCCTTTAGAAGTTGAGAGAAGCAAGGGGTAAAGTCTCTCTCAGGAGCCTTCACAAGGAACCATCCCAGCCAACACATTGATTATATTAATTATTCTCTTGTGGACTCATTCTGAATTTCTGTCTGTAGAATGGTAAGAATAAATTTGTGTTCACTTAAGCCACAAAATTTGTGGTAATTTGCTATTATAGTACAATAGGAAACACATACGGACTATCAGGAAGAACTTTGAGTTTTGACCTTTCCCTGCTGACAACCCAGATATCTTTTCTCTCCATGCGGTCCCTGGGAGTGCTGAGAGGAGAGGAAGGCAGAGCCAGAATTGGCTTGACTTGGGCTTAGCCCATGGTTACCCCAACATCATCTTATTCATGTTCAACAACAGCCATCAAAGTCCCCTTCATTATCCATTATGTTGGTGTTACCGTCATAATATCAATTATTAGCAGTGGAGACTAAGGTCCACCTGATACAGGCCATGGTTTTTGCAATCACTTGTTATGCATCAGAGAGTTGGGCAATGACTAGGGAGGAAAGAAGGAGAATTGATGCCTTTGAGCTGTGGTGCTGGAGAAGAGCATTGAATGTACCATGGATTGCCAGGAAATCAAACAGATTCATCCTAGAGAGGGTTAAACCAGGCTACTCCTTGGAGGCAAGGATTCTGGGGCTTCGTCTGACATACTTTGGACATGTTGTAAGGAGAGACAGGTCCTTGGAGAGGGACATCATGCTTGGTAGGGTAGAGGGACAGCGCAGAAGGGGAAGACCCTCTATGAGGTGGATTGATTCAGTGACTGGAGTAATCGGGATGGGTGTGTCAGAGGCAATGCTATTGGCACAGGATAGAGCAGGGTTTAAGGCTGTTGTACATAGGGTCGCTATGAGTTGCAAATGACTAGACAGCACATAACAACAACAACAAACAATAGTTAGGATCCCAGAGACGATAGTTGTTGGGTCAGAGTTCTGAGAGATTACTCCGTGTGTAAATTAGCTCAGAATGATCCTGTCTTTGAAATGATACAAAGTTCCTACCAGATCAATTTAAGGTTCCAGTTCTTGGGAAATGGCATCATGCTGAGAGAGGTGAATGGTCAGAGAAGAAAAGAAGATCTTCAACATGATGGATTGATATGGTGACTGTAGCAATGGGCTTGAGCGTGTTGTGGATTGTAGGGGGGGCACAGGATAAGGCAAGGGTTAGATCTGCTGTTCATAGAATTGCTGTGAGTCTTAGAGAGAGCTCTGTTGGCCTAGTGGACAGAAAGTGATGCTACCAAGCCAAAGGTTTTAATCTGTGGCCTTCAGGCTTGCTTTGAATTGTTTTTGGCCAAACATTTTTCCAAGTAGTATAGCACTGGTCTGTCCATTTGCTGTCCAGAGGTAACTTGTGGTTGCTGTGATGCTGAACACTGTGACACTGATGTGTCAAATGTGATAATGGTTACCCATGGCGGACAGTGTTTGGTGGAGCTCCCCGATTAAAACAAGCTTGGAAGCAGGAGTGGCGTCCACTTCTGAAATAGCTTGCCTCTGGAAACTATGACTTGGAGAAATGATGAAAATTATACAAGTGTTCAGGTCTTTTGTTCATAGGGTTGCTATGCGTTATCTATGACTTGATGGCACTTAACAACAACATTGGCAAAGAATAGGAAATAGTCCATAGACTGCTAGAAGAGTGATTCATTCAGCCTTGGACAAAGGACAGCCAGAATGCTCCTTAGAAAAGAAGATGGCGGGGGACTGTATAACAATGAAAGAACTTTTTTTCCAAATAAAAAAGTGAACTGGAGGAAGGGGGAACAGGGAATAAAATGTGCAACAATCAATGAATGGAAATTAAAAAAAAATATTTTGGAAGAAAAGAAAAGAAGATGGTGAGACCTCATCTCGTGTTTTGGCTATGTTATCAGGATGGATTAATCCTTAGATAAAGATATCATATTGGGTGAAATCCAGGCTCAATGAGAAAGAGGTTGGCACTCAATGAGATAGATTGAAACCCTGGTTGCCTCAGTGGGCTCAAGTATAATATCAAGTGCGATGATGAGGGCATAGGAATGAGCCGTATTTCATTCATTCATGTTGTTAGGGTCACCATGAGTCATAGCCAACTTGATAGTATCTGAGAGCAGAGCCTCAACCCTAAGATGATCCTCTTTAAGACTTGCTTGTGAAAACCTGGCATCAAAGTGTCCTGTCTGGAAAGAGTTGATGGATACTCAAAGCCGCCTGGGTGATTCCTGCGCCATCCAGTCAGATGGTGAGGTCTGGATGCAAAACTTTTCTGTCTTCTTCCATGATTAAGCCAATGTTCTATTCTTGGAGAAGAAAGTTTTGAAATACTGAATTGACAGATGCTTACAACTTGAGGTTTTCCACAATCCTTCCTATACAATGATAATTTCTGTAGTAATTAAAAGATAGTGTTATGATCACCTGAAGCACTTTAACAAGGCTTGGTGGAATAATGATCTGAAACATGTTTTCTCTTCCATGTCTTCTTTCTGCAACTCTGTCCTCTTTAACCAACATTGACTACTTGCTGGGAGTAACCTAGGTCACTCTGCATAAGCCAAAGGTCCCAGACCACACCACTTGTTGGGACACACAAATCTGCTTTGAAAGAAATGTCTGCTACATGGACTTTAGCTCTTATGTCTTTACACTGGCGATTCCTTTACCAATGAGTCAACCTTGACATGTGGCAGCCCCATGCTCTGTAGAGTGGAACTGTGCTCCATAGAGTTTTATTGACTGTACCCTGGACTACCAAGAAAACAAACAGATTCACCCTAGAGAGGGTTAAACCAGGATGCTCCTTGGAGGCAAGAATTCTGGGGCTTCATCTGACACACTTTGGACATGTTGTAAGGAGAGACAGGTCCTTGGAGAGGGACATCATGCTTGGTAGGGTAGAGGGACAGAGCAGGAGGGGAAGACCCTCTATGAGGTGGATTGATTCAGTGACTGGGATAATCAGGATGGGTGTGTCAGAGGCAATGCGATTGGCACAGGATGGAGCAGGGTTTTGGGCTGTTGTACGTAGAGTCGCTATGAGTCGCAAACAACTCGACGGCACATAACAACAACAAAGAACAATCTTGTGGATGTAGGTTGCCAAGACTTTCTTCCACATTGCCATTGGGTGGGTGCAATCTGCCCACCTTTCAGTTAGTAACCACACAAGGACCACCCTTAGCCTCCTCAGACATCAGGTGTCATTCAGGGCTGCCAACAATCCTACTAAGATTCCTTCATCCAAGTTTCCCCTTGAGATGTGCAGACTATACTTGGTCTGGGACCTTCCATGAGACATCTGATTCTCTACCACCTTGCTGGGTACGGCAGGCACCGTGGAGTCTCTCCACAGTTTGCTGCTCTCTGCATCCCTTCACTGCAGCAGAACACTCCTCTACCCAGCCCTGCTGTGAACTTTCCTATGTGAGCTCCAGGTTTGTGTCAGAGCCTTCCGAAGAACCTTCGAGCTTTCTTCTCCCAGCTCAAGCCCTGTATATACAGATAGGTGTAGCCTGTCCTGTCTCCGAGCTCAGAGAACTATGTTAAAGAATCACAGGACTCCTCCTGGTGTTTGAGGCCCAGAAACCAGAGTTACTTTAGAAAGAGAGCAGGGTGAGCACCATGGAACAGCTGCTTAAGAACAGACTCAGTGATTTAGACTGGGCAACTTCCATGAGCTCCAAGCTGTTCGTTTTTTGTTTGTTTTTTTGGGTGGGGAGCGGGTGTTGTATAAACTGCACTTGTTTGAGGGGATGGATTTGGTTCATGCCAGATCAACCGCAGCAGAAATAATGACATCATGAATGATAATAAAATAATCAAGCAGCAACAGATGGGAGGGAAGAATTCCAGTTATGCTGCAGAACCGCGAGCTACATAAATGGTTCAGGTTCTTAGCTGGTCAAACCAAACCCGATTCCACTAGCCAGAGAGTAATGGCGGCATTATCCTGTAGCCAGAAACGCTAGCCAATCTATCCTGCTGTCCAGCAGAACAGACCTTCTGACAGCTGATGAAAGGGCTGCAATTTCGAAGCGATGCCCTCCGCTTAGCGTCAAAGAGCCTATTTATTCTCTAACATCTAATGAATCAGAACCAGGAAATCAGATTTCCTCCCTCTTTTCCCTTTCAGTTTCCTTTATTAATGGAACCTTTCAAAAGTCTATGCTCTTTCACTTGTACAAAATCACGCTAGTTCACACAAAGGGAGCAGATGGTGCTGAAAACGAGAGACGCGGCTGTGTAACTGGTGCTAACAGAGCCTTGTCTTGGAGGTAAAGAAACCGGAGTCTAATTGTAGGGTTGGTTGTTCCAATTCTGTATAACTATGTGTTTCTTTGTCTGCATCCTTTTCTGCTCAAATTTAATGTTTCTCCTTGAACGCTGTCAAATGGCTTCTTTAGAAATCTAAGGCGACTGTTAGGAATTGAACTGTGTCCTCCCAACATGGTGGTGTTGTCAAATGCCACTGAATCAACTGTGACTCACGGAGACCCTATGAACAACAGATGGGACCCTTACCCTGTCCTGTGCCAACCTTGTGATTTCTGTCTTGTTCAAGTCCATTGAGGCAGTCACTGTGACAATCTGTCTTGTTAAATAGCTCCCTCTCTTTCACTGACCCTCCCCAGATAGGTGTTATAAATTCTAACTTTCATGCCTTTGGATATAATCTCATGGGGGGGGGGGCACAGAAAGTGAGATTTTTTTTTATGTTAATCAGACAGGATTAGTATGAAGGTATTTTGAAGCTCTGTCTCCTATACTTTGGTCATGTGGCCAGGAGGAACCAATCCGTGGAAAAGGTCATCATGCTCGGAGGGGTAGAGGGACAGCACAGGAGAGGAAGATCCCGGGTGAGATGGATTGACACAGTAACGGGGGAATGTGGGTAGGTGTGTCAGAGGCAGTGAGACTGTCTCAGGAGTCGTGGGTGAGTTGATGGCACATAACAAGAACAAGAACAACAGTATAACGTGTGTTTTGAGTCAATCCCTTTTGAAGCAGAAAAGAGCCTAGGCAAGTTAGCCAGAGAAACAGACTCAGGGGAAGACAGAAGCCATGCTACATGAAAATTGCTCAGCAACAGAAACTCAAAGAGTTAGGGACCTTCCTCCAGAGGGAACAGATAGACTTCTACAGCTGACCCTCAACTCCTAGCCTCTTAAAACTAGGAGAAAAGAAATTCCTGTTCATCCACTTGTATTTTTGCTACCGCAGCACTAGATTACTAAGACACTGAGTTTGAAGACTTCTATTTTATGCCAATGATTCCTTATCAGACTCTAAGTGTCTCATTTCCACAATTCCCTCTGCCAGGTGCAGTGTTCGGCATCATGCAAACCAGGCGGTAGGTGACAGACAAGAATTGACACTTGGGTTGAAAGCATCCCATGAAATAGCCTTGTGTGAGAATCTCACTCAACACATATTTTCAATATAGGAGTGTGATTAATTAGCCCAGTTGGGCTCTCCTTCTGAAAGTTTTGGAAATGAGACATGAACGGAAGGAAAGATACAAGTTTATGCTAGAAGTGTATCTGTCTTCTTTGTGGCTTTCCCCACCATTGTCGATCATAGTAGTGTGGGCACACACGTTTCTGTTTGTATAAATAGATCAGACTCATGAATCCTTATGCAGATGGATATTTTTGAGAAAAACCAAATGGCATTTAGCTCCCTATCCTTTGCCTTTCCACCCCCTGTCTGTGGCTTTGCTCTACTCTGTGAGGCTGGAAGCTATGGTATAGATATTTCACATATCAACGGGGTCATCCATGGTGACTAGATATAAGCAGTTTCCAGACAGAAGCTGGTCTAGCAATATACTTCTGAAATAATGGGCCTTTGAGAACCAAAATAAGAGAAATAGAATGTTTTATGAATACAGTACTAGAAAATTATTAGAAGACACTCAAAACACGGCTAGAGAGGAGGAGAGTAGATCTCGGTAGTGTGGATGGAGTAACACTTTCAGTCAATGAAGGAGATACATTTGCCCATCTGCCAATGTGTCATGACTCAGAGTGAAAAGAATATATTCAAGACACTGAACACTAATGATTGAAGACAAGTTGAGTTGTAGGATCACAACCAGAGCCAGATTTCTCTCCTCCTTTTTTTTAATGACCTTTTGCTTCAACAGACATGGCGTCATGTGTAAAGGTTCAGGTGCTGGAAATATCTCCCTGAGTTTGAATCCTGGTCTTGCCATATACGTGTGGAACCGATTGTACAGTTCAGACTCTCAATTTCCTCATCTGTAACACGGAGATAATAACACTTTCCTTGCAGCTGGAGTGTCATCCACTTCCTAAACAACATACCTCTGGAAACTCTATGAATGTCGATGACAAATGTCAATAGTTGTAGAGGGGCTTCAAGCCTTTTGTTCATAGGGTCACTATGAGTCATGCTCAACTTCAAGGCAATCAACAACAACAACAATAACAACAACAACAACATCTTATAGAAAGGAACCAGGGTGGTGTAGTGGTTAAATTCTCATCTGCTCACCAACCGGTTGGTGGTTCAAAACCATCAGCCACCCCATAAGAGAGATATTTTAGCAGGCTGTTTCCATAAAGATTCCAGCCTTGGAACCTCTCTGAGGAAGTTCTCCTTGGTCCTGTGGAGTAATAAGAAGTCAGAATCAACTGGGTTGCAATGGGGATGTTGTAGAGTCGTTAGGGACAGCTAGAACCTATGTTCCAGGATGTGTTAATTGCTATGTTAGTGTTAACAAGGAGCCCTGATATTGTGCTACATAACTTTTTTATTTTGGTAAGGGAAAACCTTTTAATTAGCCTACCTCCATGTAATTAACACAGCCTCAAGCGACCAGGACACAGGCCTCTCAACACCCTTAATCTTCTCCTTAGCTCTTCTGCTGAATAATTTGGCCTTCACAATGACTGGTTGCATTTGGGAGTTTCCCCAAAACGTTGTAGTTACCCAGTCGAAGCACATCAGTGATGGGAGCAGCTCCAGTCTTGTTTTATTGCAGCCTTGTCTGCTCACTGACCAGGTCCACAATTTGGCAAGGTTGACAGGTGGGCAGAAGCTCCAATTCCTCTTCAGGTGGTAAGGTCTCACACCCGCCTTTCAAAAAATCACCTGCATGGTATTTGTCAAAGTTGATCCTGTGGTGATGGAAGCCATCAGCATTACTTCAGCCTCCAGGGAGCTTCTATGCTTCCCGATGTGGTGGTGGGCATGGCTCACGTGGCCGTTAAGTTTCCAGGTCTTCCTACAGACCCACTGGAATTGAAGATGTCTTGCAGATGGAGCAGGGAGCCTGGTGATACCCAAATAGAGTAACACTTGAAAGGAAAACTCCTAATTCCTAGTGAAACTTGAAACCCTAGTCTCTCAGCAATTAATGAAATGAAAGCTAAACTTCTGTCATTGCAAAAGGATGGAATTCAAAGCCAGAGGGACACTGTTTTGAATAAACAGAAAGTTTAAAATAGAAAGTGATGTTTCTTCCCTTCTTGAATTTAGACTGAAGGATGATATATAAAAGAAATCTTCCCTCCCAAATGCATCCTTGTCAAAACTTCAGAGAACCAAGTTATTGTTAAGGTGATTTTTAAGCATCTTTCAAATATACTCAATCCTGTCTTTCCTTTTCACCTATCCCAAGCCTGACTCTTCTGACATTAGCTTGTGATATTGTTCAAATCTAAGAATATGCTAAAATCACAATATTGTGGTGAATAGCTATGTGCTAGCTTCAACATTTTTCTTATATCTATAGTTCAGTGATGATGTCCTTCTCCAACGGTTGGTCCCTTCTGACAGTGTGCCCAATGGAAGTGACATGAAACATCACCATCCTTGCCTCTAAGGAGCACTGTGCTTGCGCTTCCTCCAAGAAAGATTTATTTGTTCTTTTGACAGTCCATGAGATATTCAATACCATTTACCAAGACCACAGTTCAAAGGCATCACTTCTTCTTCAGTCTTCTTTATTCACTGTCCAACTTTCTAGATGCATAAGAAGCAACTGACAGTGCCATGGCCTTGGATCAAGCACACCTGGTCCAATAGAGGAAGGCCTTCAACACGATGTATTGACTGGAGAGCATTATGTGGAGTGAATTAACTCAGTCTCATAAGGACAAATACTGCATATGACCATTACTGAAAAAATAGATGGATAACTAGTAAAACATGTATGGGAACCCAGCAGGGGGACAGGGTGGTAGCTGAGGGTTGAGGATAGGTAGGGGTGAAACCACAGGGCTGCACAATTTGGTAGGTGAGGGGAGCAAGAAATAGGAAGAATCAGAGAGAAAATACAGGGTAATGATGGACAAGGTCCAATTATGATTAATTTTATAAAACATAATGCATGAGAAAGGGAGCTCTGGTGGCTTAGTGGCAAGAAGCTGCACTGCAATCCCAGAGGTATGCAGTTCGAATCCACCAGATGTTCTGCTGGAGTAGGAGGGGCAATCTCCTCCTGTACCAGTTTGGGCATGTTGCAAGGAGGGACTGGTCCTTGGAGAGGGACATCAAGTTTGGGAGAGTGGAGGGACAGTGCAGGAGAGGAAGACCCTCGATGAGATGGATCAATTCTGTGAGTGGAGTGGTGGGAATGAGTGTGTTGGAGACAGTGAGGTTGGCACAGGATAGAACGGCTTTTAAGGCTCTTGTACATAGGGTCGCTATGAGTTGCAAGCAACTCGATGGCACATAACAACAACAACAACAACAACAATGCATGAGAATGATTGTATGAAACACAATATGCATGAAGAATAGTGCAAAACACAATATAGGGGAACTTTGTATTCAGCCTCCTATTTAAAAAAGGCATTTGGTCACCAGTATGGGGCTGGAATTCCACGTGGAGAGTATTCTGAAGTAGCCATGGGCTATGAGTTGATTGCTGTCACGCTAAACACTGTGACATTGTTGTGCCAAATGTGATAATGGTTACCCATGGTGGACAGTGTTGGGTGGAGCTCCCCGATTAAAACAAGCTTGGAAGCAGGAGTAGCATCCACTTCTGAAATAGCTTGCCTCTGGAAAAATCTATGAACTTGGAGAAACGATGTAAGTTATACAAATATTCAGGTCTTTTGTTCAAAGGTCCCGATGACTCAATGGTACTTAATAACAACAGCAACAAGCAAACCAATAAAAAAAATTCACAAAAAAGTTCAGTTAAACTTAAATTCCACATAAACAATAAATGCATTTGCATAACAAAAATACATTGACACGTTGACTGTAACTATTGGCTTAAGTCTATCAGAGACTGTGAGAGTAGTACAGGATGGAGCAAAGCTCAGATCTGTCATTCACAGGGTCGCATGAGTTGCTGTGAACTGGATGGCACCAAACAATAAGGAGGACACTCAACCAGGTAGATTGACACCGTGACCACAGCAACAGGCTAGATTGTGTCGGAGATTGTGAGGATGGCACAGGATAGGACAGGGTTCAGATCTGTTTTTCAGAGGATCGCCATGACTCGTACTTGACTTGAAGACAGCTAACAACAACATAGTTCATTGCCATCATCCTCTTCCAAGGTTCCTCAACACACTTAACAAAATCTCTGTGTCCCTAATGCAGTGAATACCCTTTTCCCTTCCCTCCCACCTGCCCCTGGTAACCACTATCAGAATATCATTTTAAATTTCTCAGCAACCTGAGACAATAACTCATTGCAGTCAAGTTAGAACCGACTCAGAGCCAAGCCCCCAAAAGGTTTTCAGAGGCAGTAAATCATGAAGGAGGAGATTGCCCATCTTCCTCCTTTAAAGCAACTGATGGATTCTAACTGCCTGCCTCTGTATTGGCAGGGCAGCTCTTTCCACTAGGCCGTCAGAGCTACCTGTGACAAGATTTGCTTATTACAGCATTGGATCGTATTTACTGTGGAGTGGTAATCATTACGGCAACTCAACAGGTAGCTCTGATTCTCTTCCCTATAAGGCACATCATTGAGATACTTTCCCTGGCCCTTCATGGTTGCCTGTGACCTGCTAGACGGTTCTGACTCACGTGAGAAGAACTGATGTACGCTACTCTTGGGTAGGAGTGTTAAGTTGCCCACCCATCATCTCCAGCTGTCTTTCTTCCTCACTGGCTGGCACTGGTTGAGGTAGTAGCTCCCGTCAGCCGGTTCTGTGTTGTTTGACATCGACAGCACTTTCCCCACCAAACCATGAGATGGAGTTTGAACAAGAAATAAGCCTTCATTATTTAAAGTGTCTGAGACTTGAAAATTTCTGTTACCTCAGCCTTAATTATCCTACTGTGACTGATACCCACTCGAAGCCCCCCTGAAGCACACTGTTGCCAAACTGTGGAAACCAAAAGAAACATTCAAAACATTGGAATTGGCATGCTTTCACAGACAAAATATTTTGCCTTGGCAGACATGTCCAGAAGGAAGTGGATGTTGCTATATTTAGCACATGAGGCAAATGTACTGTTTTGAAGTATTCAGACAGATAAACATGTTCAAAATCATGCTCCAAATGTTCCACCAATTGCCTTGGAAACATTAACATGGTAGAAAAGTTGACAACATTTCCTTTTGCATACATTTAACCATGCACGTACACACACACACACACACACACACACACGGCTAAGAGTTGCTTAGCTGTATGAAGCAGAGAACAATCAAGTTCATAGAAATTAGGTGACTTGTTCAAGGACAAACTCTGACATAGTAGAGGTAAGACAAAGACCCAGGTCTTTGGGCTCATAGTACTTCTCATTAACTTGAACTTCTCAGTTTTTTAAAATCTCAAGAAGAGTCCCCTGGTTCTGTCCCGTCACCACAGTGTCTTATCACAGTTGATAAGAATGTTTATACACTTTTAAAAGGACTTTTTGAATTTTCATTATCTTAGTTACTGGTTTTATTCTATTCCTCTCTTTATTCATGTACTTTATCTTCCTGGGCAATTTTTCCTACAGATTACATACACTTTAGCTTTTTAATTCCTATTACAGAATTTCTACCAGATGGGCTGAGAAACAGTGGTTGAGTTAAAAGAGAGATTTGGACAAAGGAGATGCATTTCTCTAGTTCTTTACCTGGAAAGAATAAAAATGTTAATTGTCTGTATCAAGAGATGGGAAGTGGCAGATGGATATTCTAGATGCACTAACTTTAAACTCATCCCTGCTTCCGTCCCAATGCGTCTTTATTCTAAAGTTGTAATTCTCCAGCTTTCACCTCTCTTTTTGTTTGTGCAAAACCTTTACAAACTTTACTGAAGGTGATGCAATCGGTGGAGAGAAGAATGGATGTGGTGTTTGACTAGTTTATTATGAGAATCTGGCAAGTAGCTTAACACTTGGGAAAGGGGAAATGACGTAACTCCGTTGGGTTCTCAGGGAGTGAAAGATCATGTGTGAGGATGACTCACACGTGGTGAGGGATGAAGAACCTCTTATTTCCTGCAGTTCACAGGGAAGCAGAGGCTAGAGGGCAAGTATGCAATCTCTGAGTTGTGTAGCCTGCATTCAAGTCCTTAATCCTCTTCCCAGCCCTGGTTATGTTTGAAACAAATTAGGTTATTTCTCCAAGTGTCTCATGCCCTATGCACAAAAATAAGATCAAACGGCCTCAATATATTGTGAGGACGCAGTGTAATACTGAGTATGTGGCACTTGGCATGTTGAATTGTCATTTCAATCAGGGCCGTTCTGACATCCAAGTTTCTCTTTCATATCCGTTCAAGTGACTTTCTAGTACAAGTAAATCTCTGAGCCTTGATCCGGAACATTCAGAAACTAGCAGGGATTGTATTTATCATATATAAGCCACAAAACTCATCCCCAAAAGTCTGTGGTAGCACTTCACAGTCTCATCTTTTCGGCAATAAAACACGTGAATGCTCGTGCTGAATGGGGTATATGACAAATAATGTTTATAAATTAACTGCTTGTCCACTCTGGTCAAATTTTTCCGTCAAATGCATCTGAGCTAAGCTTAAAGACAAGAAAGAAAAAAAGTTCGTCACCTGAAAGCTAAAATGCGTTACATAGAGAAGAAATAGTTTCTTTCACAAATGGTGCTGACAAAACTGGAGATTCCTTTGCAGGGAGGGAAAAAGTGTAGCAGGATCCATACCTCACATCATATTAAAAAACAAAACAAAACAAAACACAACCAAAAATACAAACCTAACTGAAGATGAAGCAAAGATGTAAAAGTAAAACCTAAAACTGTAAAGATAATCAAAGGGAAAAGAGGGATGAACTTAGAGGCTCTAATTTATGGCAGAAATAATCTCTCAGAAGTAGCTAAAAATTCACAAGCAGCAGGAGATGAACCAGAGGACTGGAACTTCCTAAGAATGAAACATCCGTGTACACCAATAGACCTCTCCACAGAGTTGGAGGGAAAACGGGCAATGACATAGCTGACAAGAGATTAATATCTAAAATATATAGAAAACTTCAAAACTTCAACAATAGACAATCCAGTTGAAAATGGACAGAGGACATGAAAAGGCACTTCACCAAAAAAGGCATTCAGACAATCTGTAGGCATATGAGAAATACTTGGGACATCAGCTACTATTATTACTACTCCTCAATGCTGTTGAGTCAGAACAGATCCATGGCTCAACCTACAGTGGGTTTCTGAGGCTGCAAGTTGCGTGAGAGATTGCCCTTATTTCTCCTGTGTAACCACTAGTGAATATGAATCCCCAGAGAGATGTGGCATTTGAGGTAACAGAACAATTTATGGACTACTCCATTAGCGCTCCCTAGTAGCTATTGTTGTCATTAGGTGCCATTGTGTTTTTTATGACTTACGTTGTTGTTGTTATGTGCCATCGAGTCGCTTGTGACTCATAGTGACCCCATGTACAAAAGCCCTAAATGCCGTTCCATCCTGTGCCAACCTCGCCATCTCAAACACACTTATTCCCACCACTCCATTCACAGAATTGATCCGTTTCATCGAGGATCTTTCTCTCCTGCGCCATCCCTCCACTCTCCCAAACATGATGTCCCTCTCCAAGGACCAGTCTCTCCTTGCAACATGCCCAAAGTATGTCAGACGAAGCTTCAGAATCCTTGACTCCAAGGAGCATTCTGGCTTCACCCTCTCTAGGACAAACCTGTTTGTTTTCCTAGCAGTCCATGGTTTATTCAAAACTCTTCTCCAGCACCACAGCTCAAAGACATCAATTCTCCTTCTATCATCCTTATTCACGGTTCAATTCTACGATACATAGCACGTAATTGCAAAGACTATAGCCTGAATCAGGCGCACCTTAGTCTCCAGCCTGACATCATTGCTCTTCAGTACTCTTGAGAGGTCCCTCACAGCTGACTTTCCCAATGCCATTAATCTCTTGATTTCCTGGCTGCTGTTACCAAGAGTGTTGACTGTGGAACCAAGCAAACTAAAACTGTTAACTATCTCAATTTTTTCACCATCCATACTGATGCTGCAAATTGGCCCAGCGGTGAGAATCTTTGTCTTCTTGATGTTGAGCTTCAATCCATATTGAAGACTGCAGTCCTTGACTTTCTGCAGCAAGTGCTTCAGGTCCTCCTCAGTTTCAGCAAGCAGCGTTGTGTCATCTGCATAACGCAAGTTGTTGATAATTCTTCCTCCAGTCTTGATGCCACATTCCTCCTCATACAGCCCAGAGTCTCGGATAATCTGTTCTGCATACAGATTGAAAAGGTACGGAGACAAAATACGTCCCTGACGGACCCCTATCTTGATTTTGAACCATCCAGTATCTCCCTGCTCTGTTCTGACGACTGCCTCTTTGTCCAAGTATAGGTTTCGCATTAGCACAACCAAATGTTCTGGAATTCCCATTCTTCTCAGAGTCAGCCATAGCTTGTTGTGATCCACACAGCAAAAGCCTTTGCATAGTCAATGAAGCACAAATAGGCATTCTTCTGGTATTCTCTGCTTTCTGCCAAGACCCATCTAACATTAGCCTTAATATCTTTAGTACCACAACCTCTTCTAAATCCAGCCTGCACATCTGGCAGTTCTCTGCTGACATATTTTTCCAAATGTTTTTGGATAATTTACAGCAGAATCTTGCTTGCATGTGATATCAATGATATTGTTCAATAATTTCCACACTCTGTTGGGTCACCTTTCTTTGGAATGGGAACAAATAT
>NW_006399867.1:8016198-8027425 GCF_000299155.1 Elephantulus edwardii
TTCTTGATATCCTCCCAGAGCTCATTTGGTCTATGCTCATTGGTGCTCAAGGCCTGTTCCTGAGACGGTTTTGAAATTCAAGTGGGAAGGACTTAAGGTCAAGTCTTGGTTCCCGTGGACTTGATTTAATTTTCCTCAACTTCACCTTGAACTTTCATATGAGTAGTTGGTGGTCTGTCCCACAATCAACACCTGGCTTGGTTTTCACAGCTGATACTGAGCTTCTCCAGTCTTTCCACAAATGTAATCTATTTGATTCCTGTGCATACCATCAGGTGAGGTCCATGTGTATAGTCTGAAGGTATTTGCAATGAATAAATCACTGAATGTGCAGAACTCTATCATCCTATCTCCAGCCTCATTTCTCTCACAGAGCCCGTATTTTCCAGCCACTGATCCTTCTTCCCTTTTCTCAACTTTTGCATTCCAGTGGCCCATTCTTATTAATGCATCTTGATTACATGTTTGATCAACTTCTGACTACAAAAGTTGGTGGAAATCTTCTATTTCCTCCTCTTTGGCTCTAGTTGTTATTTGAATAACATAGCAATGATCAAATAATCAGAACACAATAAATGTTGGTGATGGTGTGGGGAAAATTAGAACTCTCATACACTGAAGATATATATTGTTATTGTTGTTTGCTGTTAAACTGCAACCTAGTCATAGCTGACCCTCAAATGGGCTTTTCCAGAGACAATAAATCACACGGGGGGAGATTGCCCATCCTCTTGTAGACCATCTGGTGGATTCAATCTGTATGTGCCTTTGACATTGCAATGAAGTTTCTTACCACCAGAGCTCCCTGAAAAATGGTATGACACTTCCTAAAAAAATTTAAAAAATTAGAAATATAGATACCATAGAGTCCAGCAATCTATTTTCTTTTCACCTAGAGCAAAGAGGAGTGAGGAAAAGCAAAGACTCAAGAAAACTACCCATTCAGAGGACTGATAAGCCATATGAATCACAGTCTTCATTAGCCTGAAACTCTTAGGCTAGAGCTAGATGGTGCCACACTATCACTACTGAAGCCTCTGCTTAGAATCACATTAGAAGGTCCAAGACAGAGTGGAAGAAAAACGTGAACAAAAATAAAGATCATAAAATATACCAGGCTTACTGGTCTAATAGAGACTGGTGGAACCCCTGAGACTCTGGCTCTTAGAAATTTTTCCCTGAGAATATGAGAACTTAGGCACAAAGGGAGACTTGTACCCCAATGTTCATAGCAGTGTTATTTACCATCGTAAGAACATGGAAACAGTCCAAACGTCCAACCACAATCGAATGAATTGAGAAATTATAGTACACAGTGGAATACTATGCAGCATGCAGGAGCAATGCTTTTGTAAATTATTACCTAATTTGGGAGGGACTGGAGAGCATTATGCTAAGTGAACTAACTCAGTACTGAATACGACCGTTATTGTAGAACATGTTTGAGGATCCAAGGGGGCGAGCAGGGGCGGGATGGGCCGGGTGGAGAGTTAATCATGGGAACAGTACAATTTGATGGGAGGGTGGGGTGGGTGAAAGAAAAGGGGAAGATCTGGTCTGAAAAACAATGTGTACAAACTTTGTAAATAAACCAGTATAAAATCAATTAAAAAAAAAAAAGAAATTGTTCAAATCTAAAACTAAACCTACCCCAGTCAGACTTAAAACTCATTGCCATCAAGTTAGCACTAACTCATAACTGACCCACCAGTGAGTTTTCAGAGGCTGTAAACCACACCAGAGAAGATTACCCATCTTTCTCCAGTGAAACTGCCAGTTGAGTCAAACATTTGGGTTGACAGTATGGTCTATGGAAAGGCCTATAAACTGAATAATAAGTCCTGTGAGACACATGTTCCTCAGAACAATTACAGAGATCAAAAGGGCAACATTTGCTCTAAAACAAAGTTCAGAAGATAGAGAAGGGCAGGAAAACAGGGAAGCCAAGGAAAAAAGTAGAAAGAGTTGCTATTAATTTTACTGAGGGTACACCAACCAATAACACAAAACAAAATAGGTATAGACATTATTGAATGGGAAACTAATGTGTTCTGTAAACTTTTACCCAAACCACAATAAAGATTAAAGAAAAAAAATAATAATGTGGTTTCAACTTTGTGCCATTCAAGGACCTTATTCAGTCATTTGAGTTTCTCTGGTTCTGTGTTTTTGGGTGATGTCTAGAGAGCTGAAAGAGGGACATAGAGGCACAGGGCTATGAGCGTCTCTCCGAAAGGGCCAGAGAGAGTAAGAACAGAACAGCCTGTCACTGTACCAGAGAAGAAAGCAGATAAAGAGCACATAGCCCAACCTCATGGTGCCTCTAGAGACACCAGCAGCAAGAGGTTAGTTTATTCCTTGTTGATTCACAGACTCACAGTGGTGGTGCTGAAAATGAAGTTTATTACGGAAGTAAGTTGGCATGTGGAGGAGGCAAAGAATATCACCCAAAACAACTCCAAGTTGTAGCCCAAGTTCCAAGACACAATTCCACCATTAGTTCAGGCTCTGGTTTCAGTTCAACAGTCAAATCCAAATCTGAGCAGTTGTAAGTCAACTTCTTCAAGCATCCAGCAAGAACAGCCTAAACCTTTAACTGTGGCCTTTATCTTGGGGCTCCTCTGCTTACATCTGGCCACAGTTTCTCCACAGCATTGTCACAGTCTGTCCACCACCAGAGTCTTGCGTGCACCAGCATCATCTTACTCCAGTCCACCTCAAGTCTTACTGCCCAGTGTGGGAAGCACTCTTTCTCTTACCCTATCATATGATATATTTCTACTTTAAATTGTGCTTCTATTCATTAATAAATGAATGGATTGAGAAATTGTAGTACATTAATTCACATGATGGAATACTGTGCAGGACTCAGGAGCAATGATTTTAAAAAATCAAAAACAACCCAACAAAACACACATACACAACACAAAACAACAAAACCAAGCAACATGAGAGAGGCTTGAGAGCATTAGTCTGAGTGAACTCAGTCTCATAAGGACAATACTGCATAAGATCATCATTATAAAAATAAAAGGATAACTAGCAAGGTGTTTACTAAGGTCTGGGGGGTAAGGGAAGGGGCAAGCAGTGTTGGTGTGAAGGGGTGAAAATCACAGGCCTGCAAAGGGAATGAGTGAAAAATCGTGGGCATAGATCAATGGTGATTAAATTTTTTTTTTGGTGATTAAATTTTATAAAACACAGTATATGGGAATGATTGTATGAAACACAATGTGAATGAAGGAAATGTATGAAATCCAATGTATACGAATGAAACCATATATATATACAAACTAATATAAAAGAAATTTTTTAGGAAAGAGTAATACCACTGAATTCCCACTGTAAATTCCTATCAATATACAGTGTATTCTGGAGAATACATCTTTATTAAATTAAAAAAAATAAAAAAATAAATTGTGCTTCTACATTTCTGTGTTTTGAGTGAATATGTCAAGGATTTCTTTGAACTCTCCCTCCCTCCTCTCCTGTGCCCTCCTGTTTTTTGCATGTCCCTCTCATCTCTGTCTCTAATTTGTACTTCCCTCCTGGATTTCTCCTTCTCATTCTGAATCCACACACCACTAACACAAGGCTCATTTTCTTTTTCTTTGGATTTCCCCTCTATGACTTTCTCCACGGGTCCTAGCCCTGCCATCCTTTCCCCTTCTCTGGATTTCAGAGCTGGTTTCCCTTTAAGCAAGAAGCCTCTGCCTCTGTTCTTGTGTCAGCTTCATCTCATTCTTGTTGTGGTTCTTGGTCATGGCCCTTGTACTCACTCTAACAAGCTTACCATCATCTTTCATCTTGAATTCCATTATTTCCCCAGATGTCTTTTCTTATCCGTTCTGTCTTTTTCAATGCCCATAACACCATTATTACACTTTATTAGGCTCTAAATATATACTCAGTACTCTAAATATAGAATCCATGTTCCACTCAGAACATGGATTGTTCCATTTACTTTTTATAATATGCTATGAAATTGGAACATTCTTAATTCTCATATATCAATTGAGAGAGAAAGTGACTTGTGTAAGATTACATGTCTAGTCAATGACATAATTGGAATTCAAACCATGTTGCATTAAATCTTTGTCTTCAGTTTTGATTGTGTTGAACTAATTCTGCAGCCCAAGTTTTTAATCACTATGCTTATATTTCCTTCATTGTTAAGATGATTAGTCAGTTATTTAATTTGTTATTTCTTTTTTGTGGTCTTAAATCCAGGTTATTTCTTCTTGCCTTCTATTTGTGTGTGTCTGTGTGTGGGGGGGGCTATTTTTCAGTTGCAATATAATTACAAGTTCACAAAGCAGGATGGCTTTCCATTCAACTATTCATATGCATTTTGTCTTATAACAGTAATTATAATACACACAATGTAATCAATCTCTTCCCACTTCCTCTCTGTAATTCTCATTCCTATTATGCTTTCTACCCTTTCCCTTCCAGCTTCCAGTGCTTTATTGTTGGACAAATGCAGCCTTCTAACCATACGTGGTTGGGTTTTCTAAGTAGTGAGTCTCTCCCTGGTGTTATCAGGGCTTACAGAACTGTCTATTATTTGGCTGAAAGTGAGCTCCAGAAGTGAGATTTTTACCTCCTTTTCAGTATGTCTGTGTGGATCACAACAAATTATGGTTAACCTTGAGAAGAATAGGACTCCCAGAAGACTTCATTGCGCGTATACAAAATCTATACCTTTACCAAGAAGTCTTTGTCCAAATAGAGCAAGAGAACACTTCCATGGTTTAAAAATTAGGGATTTCAAAATATTAAAATTGTGCGTCAGGGCTGTAACCTCTTTCCATACCTATTAAATCTATTTCCTGAGCAAATCATCTAAGAAGCTGGACTTTTTGAAGAAGAGTGTGGCATCAGAATTGGAGAAAGTCTCATCAATGCAGATGGCACAACCTTGCTTGCTGAAAGTGAGGAAGACCTGAAGCTCTTGTTGCAGAAGACCAAGAACTGTCATTTTCAGTATGGATTATATCACAACATCAAAAAAACAAAAATCTCATCATGGGAGTGATAGGCAACATCAGGATAAATGGAGAAATGATTGAAGTTGTCAAATGTTTTCATCTTGGTTGGATCAACAGTCAACACCCTTGGTACCAGCAGTCAGGAGATGAGGAGACATGCAATATTGGGAAAGTCTCCTGTCAGGAATCTCTCCAAAGTCCTGAAGAGCAATGATATCAGTCTAAAGACTAAGGTGCATCTGATTCAAGCCATGGTCTTTCCAATCACCTGCTATACATCCGTGAACTGGACAATGAATAAGAATGACAGAAGAAGAATCAATGCCTTTAAGTTGTGGTGTTGGGGAAGAGCACTGGCTGACTAGCCAATGGACTGTCAACAGAACAAACAGATAATATATTAAGGAAAGGGCAACCAGAATATTCCTTGGAGGCAAAATTGATGAAACTTTACCTCCTATATTTTGGGCATGTTTTTAGGAGAGGTTCTTCCTTGGAAAAGGACATCATGCCTTGGAAAGGTGGTCAGTGAAGGAGAGGAAGGGTGAGCAGAGAGACCCTAAAGGAGATGGATCAATACAGTGTCTGTGGCAATGGACCTGAACATGAGGACGGCACAGGATAGGGCAGAGCTAATTTTTACCATGGTCCTGGGGTTGCTATGAATTGTGCTCAACTCAGCGGCACTTAACGACAATAACAGCATGATTTCTGGGGAGGATGGTTGTTCAGATACTTTCCCCTTTGCCTGGATTCTTGGTTCAATTCTTTCCCAGTGCCTCATTGATATTGCTTCATAACCACCATCTACTTTAGCAGACTATAGACACAGTTCGTATTTAAAAATGTCCTGGGCAGTAGAAAGAACATATGTTGGCTTTGTTACTATTAACACAGAAACAAGGTTTTTTTCAGTCTGCGGTCAGAAAAGCCAATCTTGGAGACTTGGGGGAAGTAGTAGAAAAAGTAGAAGTTTATTTTATATGTTAGCATATAGGAGACAGAGGGAATGAGTTTCCTAAATCTGAGAAGATATTTATAGGCTAGATTAAGGATTTGGGAAGGTTGTTGTTAGATGCCATTGCGTCAACTACAATTTACAGTGAACCTACAAGTAACAGATATGAACCTTGCTCTATCCTGCCCCACCTAACCTGAAGCCAACCCCACTTTTCCTTCCTAAAAATGCTGAACAAATGTGAGCTGTTCCCCTCATGTCACTACCTGTATATAAAAACTGCAGTGTGGAAAAATGCTGCAAGAAGCTGTACTGCAATACCGAAGGCGCATGGTTCAAATCCACTGGCTGCTCCACGGGAGAAGGATGGGCAATCTCCTCCTGTGTGATTAGCAGCCTCTGAAAACCTGATGGAGGCTTAGCTAGGGGTTGGTTCTGACTAAAGAGTCTACAACAACAACATAACAACAAACCGTAATATAAAGAGAATATTGATTAGGGGAATAATTGAAGGAGTAAATTAGTGAACAAATGAAAGCTCTTGGGTGGAATGGGAGGAAATATCTATTAATGGGGTGAAATGAATGAAGCCTAATGAGAGATGAATTTGCTTCATAGTTTCCTGGTGGGTTTCTTCTTGCTTCTGAGGAATCTCCAGAAACTTCCCAGGGCAGAAATGTCACTGGCTCCTTGTCCCCTTGGATTTGTCCCAATCCCACTGGAGCGGGAGTAGCAACTTTGAGCTCTGATCCTCCAGCCCTCCCCACTGACACCTTATGTAAAGGCGGTAGCACCTTCCTCTCACCCCATGGCTGACCCCTCTTTCCTCTTTCCTTTCCTCTCCTCCTTCCAGAAAACCTTCCCATCAGCCTGGCTGAAAAACCATCCAAGAGGCCTATCAGCATTCATTTCCCCGAGTAGAGTGGCTTCTGCAGCACCAGGCCTGGAGCCCTGTAGGTCTCCCTGAGTCAACGAGATTTTTTTCCTATAGGTCTTTCTGCTAAGTTCCTCCAGAGAGAGGTAAACTGCCCTTAAGTAATTGCTGAAGAAGGCATAAACCAGGGAAATTTGATTTGAGCATGCAATTTGAATCGGGAAATGCTCATATAAATAACTGAAGCAGCTGAAGGCAGCAGGTTTGAGCTTTATAGATTTTTCCCCCCTTCAATTTAATATCGGGGTCTTCGGCATAGAAGTTCTGCTGCTGCAGCAGCTTGAACCATCGCCAGCCTCTGCTCTCCGGGCTTGTCCTAGTTTGGCATCATTAATGCCAATCTGGAGGTGGGTGAGTTGAAGTTGCCTAATTCTGTCTTTGGGAAAGGAAAGGTATGCACTCAAACCACCTAAACAATGCTATGTTCTAGGACAAGGATGCGGTCTTGAGAGAGAGAGAGAGATATTTTTGTTCCGGGAAGGAGTTTGGGATCATCTCTCACAACTTCACCAAGAACTGAATCAGGAACCAGATGAAGCAACTTGATCACTGAGGTGCTGCCACATTAAGAGGGTTTAAAATTGGTTTTGCTACAATAAAACCAAAAAATTCAAACTTACTACCGTCAAGGCAAATTCACCTCACAACACCCATCTAGAACAGAGTAGAAGGATTCTGTAAAGACCATCTTTTTTTTTATTTTCACATGCACAGTTTCTGTTTTATTTTTTAAAGAGGAGTTCTAAAACATCACACTAAATCAGGTCAAATGGTAAAGTTTAAAATAGACTGTTTTATAAGGATTAATGATAACATATGTAGTGACTGTTTATTCTAGAAAATCTTGATCTTAGAGTGTATGATACACCTAGATGGAGGCAGCACCCAGGTTTTCCAAATTAGCTAGTCTCCATTTTTCTGTTCTCTGTAAAGACTTCTCATTAATTGCTTCTGCTTTTGTTGCATGATCTCAGAATCCCTCTGCTTTCTCTGATAGGCAAACCGTCCTCTTTTCTTTTTCCCTTGCTAATCTCCTGGGTCTTCATGTTTTTCTGGCGGGCAAGTTCTCTCTGATTTCCACAGGCCAACATGACCACCAAACAGAACCTTGAAGAGAGCGACTAAGAAAATCAATGGTTCCCTAAGAACATAATTTTGAAGGAAGTAGCTAGCCACATCTTTCTCCCTTGGAGTAGCTGATGAGTTCCAACTACCTGCTAAACTTTTGGTTAGCAGGTGCTCCTGATCCAGGACATGGTCTCCACAATTTTTTTTCTGTGCATCAGAGAGCTGGACAATGATTAAAGATGGCAGAAGAAGCATTGTTGCCTTTGAGCTGTGGTGCTGGAGAAGAACATTGAACGTACCTTGGGCTCCCAAGACAATAAATAGGTCTTTCCTAGAGAAGGTGAAGCCAGGTTTCTCCTTGACAGCAAGGATTCTGAAACTCCACCTCATATTCTTTGGACATATTCCCAGGAAGGACCAGACTTTGAAGGACATCATGCCTAGAAGGGTGGAGGGACAGTGCAGGAGAGGAAGACCCTGGATGAGAGGGATTGACTCAGTGACCAGGGTAATGGGGGTAGATGTGTGGGAGGCAGTGAGACTGGCAGGGCTGTTGTGCATGGGATCATTATGAGTCAGAGTAATTCAACATCACATAACAACAACAACAACAACATCATCTGCTACCAAGACTCTCTTTTTCTACAGCAACAAGCCAAACCAAACTAAATTCATTGTCACCAAATTGATTCCAACTCATGGCAACTCCTGGGTGTCGGAGTAGAATTGTGTTTCCTAAGGAAATGCAAGTGGACTTGCTAGATGAACTGGGGATCTGTGGCCCAGAATTTGCTAGCGTTTGGGCGTGCTGGGATGGTAAGATACTGAAGGGCCCGAGGGCCGCAGTCTTTCATTGTTTTTGTTCAAACATTCTTCTAGGTCGTATAGCCCTGGTGTATCCTTTTGCCGTACAGCGGTCACTTGTGGTTGCTGTGAGGCTGAACACTGTGACACTGATGTGTCAAATGCGTTAATGGTTGGTTACCCAATGCGGACAGAGAGTAGGGTGGAGCTCCCCGATTAAAACAAGCTTGGAAGGAGGAGCAGCATTCACTTCTGTAATAGCTTGCCTCTGGAAACCCCATGAACCTGGAGAGAGGATGAAAGACACACAAGTATTGAGGACTCTCCTTTGTAGGGTTGCTATGAGTTGCCTGCAACTCAACAGCACTTAACAACAGTAACAACAATGAGAAAAGCTTTTCTTAACTCTAATTTTAGTGGAAGCGGGCTCGTGCCTTTCTTCTGCAGTAGTAGCAGGTGGATTGAAACTGCCAACCTTTAGGATAGCGATCAGATGTGCATCTTTTGTGTCACCTAGAATGCAGTGACTGCAACAGCCAGATTAAGCGCAGCAGAGGACTGAAGAGTGTCCAGTGGGTTGCACGTGTGGTCACGATGAATTGGCACAGACGCGATGACATCTAACAACAGCAAGGCACTTTCTGCAGCAACAAGCATTCACTCACACTCTGAGGTGTACATTCTGACCTTCTGTCATGTTAGAACTACAGATCAGATCATAGTTTGGCTTTCTTGGGCTAAACTGGACTTGTTCTACAGGTCTTCTCAAAAAGCAGCTGCTCTGTGGGCCTGGTGTCCTTAGAGTGAGTGATGGAAGCTCAAGTGCGGAAGAACCACACGGAAGCAGCGTGAGAGCCTCTGCCTGGATATGGCGTGTGTCGTATCTATTCCCATTCCAGTGGTTGAAGCGGGTCCCATGATTGTCTAGCTCAATGAAAGCAGGATAAGAGTATCTAGTAGGAAGCCTGGCAGGAGTTGGTAGGGTACCAGGAACTGAACAAATAACAAACTCATCAGAAGAAAGTGGAGACACCCTTCCTGTGATGACAGTCCAAGAAGAAAAGTGAAATTGGACAGACTCTCAAAGTCCTTGAGTTCGCTACCTTTTCCCATGATGCTATCTATTTCAATCAATGGCCAAGTTTACCCAGTGATGTAAACTTAATATCTAGATGTCACCTAGATTCCTCCTTCAAACTCCATCTGTCACATCCAATGAACGCTCAAATTCTCATCATTCCTGCCTCCCAAATCTGCCTTGAACACCCAGCCTTTCCTCTCCCTGCTCCTCTGGGCTCTTTTAGTCCATTCACGCTCTGCACTGGGGCCAGGGCAGCCTTCCTCACTTCATATCTGGGTCACCCTTTGCCTAAAACCCTTCTTCCATAGACTTAAGGAGAAAGCAGTATGCTTCTTCATGTGACATTCTTAGCTACTGTGCATCTGTATAGATTCAGTTTCTGCTGCTCTTCTGCCAGCACCCAAATCTGGGCTTACTATCTAATTTTCTAAAACTGAATAGCCCCTTTGTGGATGAATCACGTTAAGGTGGCAGCAAGACTGAGGATGTGTTTGCCACCGAGGCTTGCTTAGTAGGCAAGGGCCTAGTCTGAACTCACTGGCAGTCCTATGAAAGGAGAAAACTAAGCTTCAATCACAGAAGGTCTAGTTGGAGAGAGGTGACGTGAAGCCTGAGACTTCTGTGAGGGCTCAGCAATGCAGTAGATGCTTCCTGAGAGGTACCAGGCTTTTTAATTGGGGGTGATCTACTCCTAGATATTGGAGAGTCTCTTCTCATTTTGTTTTGCTTTTGCTCCGGAGATACTCTGGCTGTCTTTCCTCCTTCACCCTATTAATGACCATGCTTGGCATTAACTGGACCTTCTCATACTCTGTTGTTGTTTTTTTTTAATTTTTTTAGAAGTCTACATCCCTGCCTTCACCTCTGAGAGGCATCTGACAATGGAAGCATCTTCTTTTTTCTCTCCCCCCACCCCCCGTTGTGTACCATTGAATCAGATCTGACTGGTACAGGAGGAGATTGCTCCTCCATCTCCAGCACAGCATCTGGTGGATTCGAACCACTCACCTTCTTCTCATACTCTTTTGTGATGATTCTGTGTTTTTGTGCTTGTTGTTCACCTGTTCTATTTGGTTGTAATGCATTTTTACCCTCTAATCAATCAGTCATCTACTCTCATCCTGCTCTTGATTTTAACCCATACTAATCTAGAAAACTCTTATTTAACCCTTAAAACTCAGATCATATCATGTCTACATAGAAATATCTATCCACCTCAAAGGATTATTTTTATTCCCCCCTGAGCTTTTATATTGCCCTGAAGAGAGAGAGAGAGAGAGAGAGAGAGAGAGAGAGAGAGAGAAGAAGAAGAAGAAGAAGAAGAAGAAGAAGAAGAAGAAGAAGAAGAAGAAGAAGAAGAAGAAGAAGAAGAAGAAGAAGAAAGAAGGAGG
>NW_006399867.1:8027525-8060255 GCF_000299155.1 Elephantulus edwardii
AAGAAGAAGAAGAAGAAGAAGAAGAAGAAGAAGAAGAAGAAGAAGAAGAAGAAGAAGAAAGAAGGAGGAGGAGGAGGAAGAAGGAAGATGGAGAAGAAGAGGAGGGGGAGGGGAAGAAGAAGAAAGAGGTGGAGAAGGTGGAAGAGGAGGAAGAAGAGGAGGAGGAGAGGAGAGGAGAGAAGAGGAGAGGAGAGGGAGATATGGTTGGATGAATGCATGGTGGATGGTTAGAGACATTTATTGATGGATGGAGAGGTAAATTGATCAATCAATGAATGGCTGGAAAGAGGTATTGATCAATAAATGGATAAGTGACTAGATAGATAGATAGATAGATAGATAGATAGATAGATAGATAGATAGATACTCATGGGTCAAGTCTGCCTCATGGTGACCCTATGCCCAACAGAACAATAAGTTCATAAGTCTTCTACCATCTTCATGATCATTGGCATATAAGAGTCTATTGTTGAAGCTGTTGTAACAGCCTCTTTCACCAAAGTTCTCCCTCCTCCTTGCTAGCCATGTACTTCATCAGTAAGATGTCTTCTTCCATCAATTCATCTCTCTTGATGAGTTCATAGTTGATAGTGTTCATAGAAAGCCAGAAAATCCTCTCTTGTGATCCATAAAGTTTTCACTGGTTAATTTTTGAAAGTGGACCACCAGGTCTTTCTTTCTGATCTCTCTTCATGCAGAAGCTCCTCTGAAACCTTTTTACCATGTGTGATCCTGCCATTATTTTAAATACCATTTCCATAGCTTCTATTGCAGCAATGTACAAGCCACCACAGTTAAATACTCCGACAAATGGGCATAAATACCTCTGAACATTCATCATCGTAATGAAAACAGTCAGTTCATATTTGTTGACTGCTTGCTGTGTGCCAGGCACTATTCAAGACCCAAGGAGCACAACCGAGAGCAAGAGGGAGGCAGGTGCTCTTAGTGCAAAGCAATTAAGCAAATGCATCGGAGTAACACGGGGCATGTGCTGGGAAAGAAAGAAGGGTGGAAGCTAGAAAGGAACTGAGAGAAGCCACTGAAATAGTCAGGGTAGGAAGTGATATGCCGACTGACACCTAAAGGATGGTAAGGAACCCTCTATGAACACACAGGGGAAGAACAAATGCAAAGGTGAGAAAGGGAGCCATGGGCCTAAAGCTTAGCAAACTATCAGCAGTGTCAACTAAGACGAAATGATAGCAGAGATGGAGTCCCTGGATGGCACAGATGGTTGAGTGCTTAGGGACTAGCCGAAAAGTTGGTAGTTCTAACCAGCCCACAGGTGTCTTGGGAGATAGACTTGGTGAACTTCTTTTTGAAATATCACAGCCTTGGAAACACAATCAAACAGGTCTAGGCTGCACATATTGCATCATGATGAATCGAAATAAGCCTAATGGCAACTAACGAAGACAAAGATGGAGCACGTGGACCTTGTAAAGCCTAGCAGATTCAAGCTATTGGTTCAGAAGCAATGGAGAGACTTTGACATGGTTGGGGCTTTTAAAAATTATTATTATTAATTTTAATGAAAATTTACAGACTTTGGATTTCCACTCATTCATTGTTGCACTTTTCTCCCCACCAACCCTTCCCCGCCCAGTTCACTCTTCTCTTTGAAAAGTAAAAGAAAAATTCTTTCATTGCTATACAATCCCTCCTCCCAGGTCCGCTCCACTATGCAACCTTCACTCTTAACTCCTGTCATGACAAAAATACCTAATCACATATCCCTTTTAAACAGTTTTCTCCCTCATCTGTTTCAATGCAGTATACATTATTGAACTTATCTTTCTCAGTCTCCCCCCAACCCCGAGGTCAGTCCTGTTTTACAACAGTGGCACCATGCAGTATTTGTCCTTTTGTGACTGAGATACTTCACTCAGATTATGTCCTCCAGGGTCATCCATTTTTAATAATATTGCATTAATTCCTTGTTTTTCAATGCAGTGTAGTATTCCATTGTGTGAATATAGCACAGCTTCTCTATCCATTGTTTGTTGATGGGCACTTAGGTTGTTTTGGACTCCTTGCTATTGTGAGCAAAGCCAGGATAGGAGTGACACAGTGATTCAGTTTTAAAAGCTTTCTAGGTTTTGTAGGGATTGCAACAAGAAGTTGTTGTGATTAGATCCTGGTTAGTGGATTATGACTCCCAGATCTGTACTTTGCCCTATTCTATCCCAATCTCATGATCTCCATCATACTCATAGCCCATTGTCCTGGCTACTGTGTCAATCCATTCCATTGAAGATCTTCCTCTCATTCACTGGTTTCTCTCCTTTTCCCAGCATGGTGTCTTTTTTCCCCCAACGACTGGCCCCTCTTGACAACATACAATATGTGAGACTAAATTGTATCATCCTTGTCTAGGAGCACCCTGGTTGCATTTCCTCCAAGATACATTTCTTTATTCTTTTGGAAATCCATGTTATATTAATATGCTTTGCCAACACCAGAATTGCAAGGAATTTAATCTTTTTTGTCCTTATTCATTGTCCAACTTTGAGATGCATATGAAGCAGTTCAAAATACCATGATTTTGGCCAGGTTCACATTAGAATTTAAACTGACATCTGTGCCCTTTAGCACTTTAAGGACTTCTTTGACACCAGGTTTGACCAATATAGCATATTTTTCGAGATCTTGAATGCTGCTACTATGAGTACTAACTGTAGATCCAACTAAGAAGTTGACAGCTTCAATCTTTTCTCCATCTATCAAGATGTTGCCTATTGGCCCAGTGGTGAGGATTTCTGCTTTCTTGATATTGAGATGTAAGGCATGTTGAAGGCTTTGATCTTTTCCAATAAGTTGTTTAAATCTTGTTCACTTTCTGCAAGCAAGAGTGTGCCATCTGAATAATACAGGTTGTTGTTGAGTTTCATTTCAATTGTGATGTCATATTCTTCTTTATGTATTTACTCATGCAGATTGAATAATGTTGTTGTTGATGGCCTTCAAGTCAAGCATGACTCATAATGACCCTATGAACAAAAGACCTGAAGCCTTATTATAATTGTTTCTCAAAGTTCATAGAGTTTCCAGAGGCATTTTGTTTAGGAAGTGGATGCCACTCCTGCTTCCAAATCTGTTTTAAACTGGGAGCTCTACCAAACTCTGTCCACCACAGGTAACTGTTATGGCATTTGACACCCCAATGGCGCAGAGTTCAGCATCACAGCAACCCCAGGTTACCTCAGTACAGCAAATTGACAAAAGAGTGCTATACCACTAAGAAGAATGTTCCTTCAAAATATAATAACAACCATCTTTTAAATACAAAGGCCCTCCGCAAGGTCTTGTTGACTTTAAACAAGGAGCTTAAATAAAAAACAAAAACAATATATATAATATGTTGTTGTTGTTATGTGCCATTGAGTTGCCTGCAACCTCTAGCGACCCTTAATGTATAACAGCTCTGAACCTTTCCCTGTCCTAAGCCAGTCTCACTGACTCTGACACACCAACCCCCAGTGACCCCAGTTACTGGGTCAATCCATGTTGTCTGGGGTCTTTCTCTCCTGCGCTGTCCTCCACCTTTCCAAGCATGATGTCCTTCTTCAAGGACTGGTGTCTCTATGCCCAAAGTATGTGAGACGGAGCTTCAAAACCCTACCCTCCAAAGAGAAACTTGGTTTCACCCTCTCCAAGACAGACCTATAAGGATACAAACCTGATGCACACCCATAAGTACACACAGATGTAAAAGGAAGAATGTAGAACAACACCTGGGAGGGGCTCTTGAAAACTCAACCATTGAGTCCAACTTAGTGACTTGGTCTAGAGTCGTGGCCACGTGACTATAGAGGGGTGGGTAGAGTTAAGAGTTATTCTGATGACAGAACCAACAGGACTGGTTGATACTCTAGAGGTAGGGTTGACTAGAAAGAGAACAATCCAGAAAGACTACATGCGTTTAAGGATGAGCATCTAGAAAGATGTAGAGGTCTTTTATGGAAACATGGAAGACGCAGGAAGAACATGGCATGGGTTGAAACCAGAGCTCTGGTGTACACTTAAACGTACAAAAGATCGTTAGACGATCAAGCTGCCAGTCTTCTACCAGACTGTGCTGTGTGTCCCGTGTTGAACACACTGCTTGATCCATTGCAGAACCTCTAAACACATTTGTTGAATGGGAACATTCAAGTAATACACCTAAAAGTTACAGATGACAAATGGCTTCCAAAGCAACAGACAATCCAGAATCCTTAGCTGTGGCTAATTAAACCATTTCAATATTACGTCCAAAGTAGTGTGTGCCTGAGAACCCCTGTTGTCACTCGTTAATTGAACAGGCCATATCTTTTTTTTCTCTTGTAGAGCATTGTTCTTCAAATGTAATTAAGTCTTGTGTTTTGACAGCAGACAAGACTCCAATTTGATAAATGCCTTGTTTCTGGGAAAGGAGCGTTTGTGAATACAAGATCCAGTGTCTCCCCTTTCTCACTCACATCTTCCTCTTCCTCAGCCTTTGTGAAGCCCTAGGGAGTTCTGGTGGCCTAGTGGTAAGAAGCTGTGCCGCAATCCTGAAGGCATGCAGTTCAAACCCACCAGCTGCTCCACAGGAGAAAGATGGACAACCTTCTCCCTTGTGATTTACTGCCTCTAAAAACCCTCTGGAGGGTCAGCTAGGGGTCAGTTCTGACTCAATGGTGCACAACAACAACAACAAGGCTACACTAAGGATTTCTGGTGGCTCAGTGTTTAAGTGCTTGGCTGCCAATTGAAAGGTATTTTGATGGGACAAAGACCTTCTGATTTGCTCCCATAAAGATCGTAGCCTGGGAAATCCTGTCGGGCAATTCTCTTTCTGTCACATGAGATTGCAGTGCGTCAGCATGAACTTGACCATGTCCATCAGCAATAAACCTACACGCCACCTCCAGGAAGGCCATGTTTCATAGAGAAAGAGTAACATGAAGTAACAGTTACTCTTTATTGAGTTCTAGGAGCTCTGAGGCTAAAATGATTAAGCATTCAGCTACTCTGCAATAGGTTGGAGGTTCAAACTCCTCAGTGTCTCTTTGGGAAAAAGATGTGTTCGTCGGTTCCCATAAAAATGACATTCTAACCCTACGGGGTAGTTCCACTTTGTCCTCTCAGATGGCCAGGATTTTGTTGATGGCAATGTGTTTGGTTCTCTTGGCGTATTTATTGAGCAACTATTAGGGCACTCTAGTGGCCTAGTGATAAGACACTGTATTGCAATCCCAAGAACACACAGTTCGAGACCACCAGCTGCTCCATGGCAGAAAGATGGGTAATCTCCTCTCATGCGATTAACCACCTTTGAGAACTTGCCGAAGGGTCAGTGATGGGTCAGTTCTGACCCAATGGCAAACAAAACCATTGCATAGCAGGCAGAGATACTATATACACTCTAAAAATTCTGTAAAGTAATTTGAAAACATTTTTATGAACCAGATACATGAATAAGCAAACCAAATTAAACTCACAACTGGCCTACTGACAAGAAGCTGTGTTGCAATCCTGAAGGCACATGGTTCGAATCCCCCAGCTCCTTCCTGGGAGAAAGATGGGCAGTCTCCTCCCATGCGATTAACAGCCTCTGAAAACCCACTGGAGGGTCAGTGATGAGTTAGTTCTGACTAGAACTGACTAGAAGGCAATGAATTAGACTTAAAGAACACAACTCAAGCCTATTGCCACTGAGTTGAAGCTGACTTATGGTTTTCTGGGGTGTAGATTGTCACAGAAGCAGTGTTCTAGGCATTTCTTCCTGCAGCGCCACAGTCTGTATTTGAACCACTAGCTTAAGGTGCATAGACATGTACAAATCATTTGTGTCACCCAGGGCACCCTAGAAAGACTTCAGGGTCTATTAAAACCCCACAGTTTCTAGGAAACAGGGTTGTGATTAAAATACATCTAGATTTGGGGGTCAATCAAACATATAGTTCCATGTTTTCTTTAGACTTGTAGGTCCTTGTGGAAAGGTCCCTGTGAACCCTGCTTGTTAACAAGCAGATAGGCATACTCTCCTACCACAGATTGGTCCTCTCTGGTTGCTCTGCTATGTGATGTGGTTTGATTTGGTCTTCTCATCAACCCTCTGAGGTGGGGACAATTATCATCCACATCTTACAGGCAAAGAAGTTAAGCCAAGTTGCAGAAATGCTTGAGTCAGGCTCAATAGAGTACAGAGCTTATAATTAGCACATCTGAGGGCAGTCTGACCACTACATCCATGCCCTTGTCTGGTACAGTGGGTAAGGGGTTAGACTGCCAACCCAAAGGTGGGCAGTTCAAATCTGTCAGCTGCTCTGCCTGAGAAAGATGGACAGTCTCCTTCCGTTCAAGTTAGAGTCTATGAAAACCTGCTGGAGGGTAGGTTATGAGTAATTCCGGCTCAATAACAATGAGATGATTTGCTCTTTTGTGACTGTATATACCTATTACCGTTGAGGCAATTGCAACTAATGGAAGCTTCCTGTATATCAGAACAGAACAATGTTACACATCATGTTTCTTTCTCAAAATTTTGATTTGAGCAAATGTTTAAACGGAAGATTGATTTTTCATTCAACTATTCATATACATTTTTTTGTGTGTGACATTGATTATAATTCCCACAATGTTACAGCACTTTTCCCATTTCATCCCTGTGATTCTTGTTTCCATTCATCCTGCTAGTCTCTCCTTTCCTATCTTTGGAGCTTTATCCCTGGGCAAATGCTGCACTTTTGCTCTTTTGTGGTTGATTATTCCAAGCATTGAGGTCCTCCCTGGTGCTACTGTTCATCTTATAGCCTTTTAATTGGCTGAAAATGGAACTATAGGCAAGAGTTCAGTCCCAGGTGCAAAGAGTGACTAAGGGTCATAGTCCTGGGGGTTCCACCAGTTCAGTAAACTTGTCCATTTTTATGATTTTTGTTTGTTTTGTCCTTCATTTGTCTCCCACTTTGTTCAGGGACCTCTACTGTGATCCTTTCTAGAGCATTCAGCAGGGCACCATCTAGTTCTTCTGATCTCAGGGTTGACTGAAGGATTTCCAGAGGCAGATCTGTAGGCCTTTCTTTCAAGGAGCCTCACACCCAAACCACCAACCTCTCTATTTGCATCCAGGACCTTGACTGCTTACACCACACGGGGCCTTTCCACAGTTTCAGAGCTCTTCTCCTCTAACAGCTTCTTTTGTCATGTTCCTTATCTCATTGGATCCTCACGTTAGTTTTGACTGGCTGAGAATTTTAAAGCTGGGAATAGTAGTAAGGATCTTTTGAATGACTTCTTCTTGTTTCTTATGTCCTGGATCAGACAAGGGTGTTGTGATGGACTAAGGGTGGGTCCCTGTCTCCTGGGTCCAGTGGCATTTAAAGCTGTGAGACAGATAATGGGGCTGCTGCCTATTTTGTTCTTGTTGGTTTTGTTTTGGCTGAAGCTGTGTTCCCCTCCCTCATATTTCTCAGCCTTAAAGCAATAAAAAGAATAAAACCCCCAAACCCAAATCTGTTGCTAGAATAGATTTCAACTCACAGAGATCTTGTGTGTTTCAGAGTAGAACTGTTTTCCGTAGAGTTTTCTGTGCATTTTATCTTTTTGAAGCAGATTGCCAGGCCTTTCTTCCCATTCACCTCTGAGTAGGTTTGAACCACTAACCTTCCAGTTAACAATCAAATGTGGACTGCTTAACCACCTTGCAAAGTGGGCTTTACTAGCTCTCTGTGAGAGTCCTGTCAGTGGGAGAACATGTCAAGGAATGCCTACTCCAAAGTTGTTGTTAGATGTCATTGAGTCAACTATGATTTGTACCAACTCTATGAACAACAGATCTGAACACTGCCCTGTCTCCCACATCATCCTTGAAATCTCTGAAGTGCTTGCACCTATTGTAAGAGTCGCGGTGTCAATCCATCTTGTTGAGGGTTTTCCTCTCTTTCTCTGACATCTACCTTCCCTAGCCACATACTTTCTTCAATATTGGACTGAAAGTTTCAAGGGACTCTATGTAATTAAAGTTCAGCCTTGTTAAGTCTGACATTGAGAAGCCAAGACTAGGAGTGATCAATAGAGTGTCGAGGTCACCTGGGATGCCAATAGCGGGGAAGGACTTGCTGTTGCTATTGTTAGATGTCACTGAGTCTCTTCCCACTCATAATTACCCTATAGAACATTATATACCCAGAGGGCTTCCAAAGCTGTATAGAGGAAGAAGACTGTAAAATCTCCTATGTGAGTTACTGCCTCTGAACACTTGCTGGAGGGTCAGCTATAGGTTGGTTCCGACTTAATGGCAAACAACAACCCTCTCTACAGTGGGAACTCTGGTGGCCTACTCTCTAGGGAGTTGTGCTACTAACCCAAAGGTGTGTCTCTGAAAGTTTGAATCCACCAGCAAATCTGAGGTACAAAGATGAATCATCTCATGTGATTTATAGCCTCCCAAAAACGCACTAGGGGGTTGTTGTCCGTTTCAACTGGACAACAATGAGTAGGATTTAATTGTTGGATTTTTAATTTTTTTTTATTATTAATTTCAATGAAAATTTACAGAGACTTTGGATTTCCATTCATTCATTCATTGTTGCACTTTTCTCCCCTCCCAACACTTCCCCCTAGTACACTCCCCTCTTGGAAAAGTAAAAGAAAAATTCTTTAATTGTTTTACAATCCCTCCTCCCAGGTCTACTCCACTGTGCAGACGTCACTCTGGACTCCTCTCATGACAAAAACACCTAATCACATATCCCTTTTAAACAGTTTTCTCCCTCATCTGTTTTAGTGCAGTATACATTATTGAACCCATCTTTCTCAGTCTCCCCCCCAACCCCTATGTCAGTCCTGTTTTACAATAGTGGCACCATGCAGTATTTGTCCTTTTGTGACTGAGATACTTCACTCAGCATAGTGTCCTCCAGGGTCACTCATTTTGAATAATATTGCATGAGTTCCTTGTTTTTCAATGCAGCGTAGTATTCCATTGTGTGAATATAGCACAGCTTCTCTATCCATTGTTTGTTGATGGGCACTTAAGTTGTTTCCAACTCCTTGCTATTGTGAACAAAGCCACGATAAACATGGGTGTGTATATATCTGTTTGGGTGGCCGTTATGATCTCTTTGGGGTATATTCCCAGTAGTGGAATTGCTGGGTCAAATGGTATCTCTATTTGCAGCTTTTTGAGAAAGCGCCATACTGCCTTCCACAATGGCTGCATCATTTTACACTTCCACCAACAGTGAATAAGGGCTCCAGTTTCTTCACAACCTCACCATCATTTGTTGCTTGCTGTTCTGTTAAATTTTGCTATTCTTACTCCGGTGAGATGATATCTCATAGTTGTGTAATAGACTGCTCCATCATTCTCCACTGAGTGGTAGGTGGATTTGAACCTCTGACCTTTCGGCTAGCAGTGAGCACCTAATTGATGTGCCACCAGAGCTCATTGGGAAGATGCTGGGTCCAGGGCTAGGCAGGTGGGGCAGGACAGCATGTGTTAAGGCTTAGAACTCAAGAAAAAGCTGGGACGTGTGGGGCCTTTTCTTGTTTTTATTACCAAGTGTTATCATGAGGTTAAAGGAAGCCTTTTTATTTAAATATGTTTCTAAAACCCCAAAGTGACTGATTCCATTGAGTGGTCCAGCCCTGAGTCCTGCGCCCGGGTAAGCGTCCTTATCGGCCAGTCCACGGTTTCTACCCCACACAATTCTCCCAGGCCATGCTGCCTTCAGAGTCCATGCTTTCCCTAGTAGCAGATTTTCCCTTTTCATGCTTGAGCTCCAGAGGCCCCCAAGGGCTTCTGCCTTAATTAAAAATTAAATTCACAAATCATTTATTAAACCGTCTCATAGGCAGCCAAGTAATCACCATCATTAGCGGGTGGTCGGAGTCGCTTGCACGTTAATGCTTTCTGAGAGCAGTGGATCCGCTGGCTTAGCCCCAGCCTGTTACTCCTTTCGTCCACTACCCCTCCTACATTAATCCTGGCCTAAAGAACTTGGCTTCCTCTGTTTCCTGCCGAGCTTGTGATGTCCCTGCTCCTGTTCAGAGTGCACTGACGTGCCCTGGTCTGAGTCTATTAACAACAACTGTCTAGAGCTTGCTTCTGCTCTGGGGACATTGCTGTGGAGTTCTTACTCAAGGGCTGATCTGGTAGTTTAATGGTAAGGAGTTGCACTGCCAACTCAAAGGCACAAGGTTCGAATCCACCAGCTGCTCCATGGGTGCAAGATGGGCAAGAATGTTTTTTTTAAAAAAAAAAAAAATATTTTTATTATTTTTTTGTGTGTGTATGTACCATCAAATTGGATCTGACTGATACAGGAGGAGTTTGTTCCTCTTTCTCCAGGAGAACATCTGGGGGATTTGAAGGGCAATAGTGTCTTAAGTGATTTACAGCCTCTCAAAACCCTCTGGAGGGTCAGATAATGAGTTGGTTCTGAATGGGCAGCAAGTAATAACAGAACAATTATAAGTAAAGAAAGAAAAAGTACAAGCTATGTAAAGATTCATTACAAGGTTGAACAAGCAACTCTCTAATATCCCAACCCAATTACAGCCCACCCCCGTCATGACAGTCCATCCTATGATGCTATTGTTGCTGTGTGCTTTCAAATTGGAGCTGACTCATTGCTGACAGGAGCTCGCCCATCTTTCTCCTGCATAACCTGTGCTTGTTGTTGTGTACCGTAGAGCAGGAATCGACCATAGCTGACCCACCAGTGGCTTTTCAGAGGCAGTTAATCATATGGGAGGAGATTGCCCATCCTTCTCCCTTGGAGCAACTGGTGGTCTTGAACCATATACCTTTGGGATTACAGTGCAGCTTCTTGCCACTAGGCCACCAGAGTTCCTACCATCATCCACCCTATAATAGCTCATGTTATGACAATCCACCATGTGATAATGCATGCTCTGATAGTGCACTCCTTGACAATCTACCTATGACAAATCAATCCATGACAGCCCACCCTGCCTTCTGAGAGTCTACGCTATGACAGCTTACCCTGTGATGGTTGGCCACATGACAGCTCACCCTCAGACAGCCTGCCTTGTGGTAATCCACCCTATGATAATATAAACTACTATATAACAATCCACTTCATATCCACCTTATGACAATGCACCCCATGACAGCCCACCTCATGACAGGCCACCTTATGACTGACTGCCTTATGGGAATCAACCCTATGACCTTGTGACAGTTGGCCATATCATAACCTACTATATAACAATCCTCTTTGTAACAGTCCACCCTATGACAATTCACCCCATGATAGCCCACCCCATGACAATTTACTTCGTGACAGCCCACCACCCTATGACAGTTGACCCTACGACAGCCCAACCCATGACAGTCCACCCCCATGGCAGTCCACCCTATTACAGTCCACCCCATGACAGCCCATCCTATGACAGTCCACGCCCATCCTAGGACAGTCGACCCCACAACAGCCCATCCTATGACAATCCTCCCATGACAGTCCACCCCATGACAGTCCACCCCATGACAGCTCATCCTATGATAGTCTATCACATGACAGTCCACCCTATTACAGTCCACCCCATGACAGCTCATCCTATGATAGTCCACCACATGACAGCCCACCCTATTACAGTCCACCCCATGACAGCCCATCCTATGACAGTCCACCCCATGATATCCCACCCCATGACAGTCCACTGTATGGCAGCTGGCCCTATGTCAGTCCACCCCATGACAGCCCTATGACTGCCTGCCTTAGGAGCGCCTATCCTTTGATAATTACCCTATGACAGTCAGCCTATGACAATCTAATCCGTGACAGCCCACCATATGAAAGCCCACTTTATGGCAGCCTGACTTGTGACATTCATCTTGTCCACCCCATGACAACCCACCTTCTGATAATTCACTGTCTGACAGACTGTCCGTCTCTGACAGCCTCTTCTGTGACAATCCACCCTATGGCAGCCTGCCCCATGATAACGCACCAATGACCGCCCATCCTAGGACAGCACAATCTATGACAGCCCATCTCACGCTCTCTTTGCATGATGGCCTAGGGTAGTAAGACTCCTTACATGGTGGCCTAGGGCTCTAAGACTGGATGCATGCTGCACAGTGGAAGCTGCATGGATCTATGATTTAGCTTTAAAAGTCACTTAGCATCATTACTGCCACTCTTGAGGCAAGTTACTAGTCCACTCAGATTCAAGGGGAGGGAACAAAGTGCCCTCTCCTTGATGGCTGGAGCATCTAATACTTCGCAGGCTTGTTTTGAAACCACCAGACCATCTGAGTCCTCGTGCTCAACGGTCTGAATTGCTCCGAACCTTCGGCAGAGAATCCCACCTTGAAAACTCCCTCCAGGTGTATTTACACCCAAAGCCTCCTTCAATTAATCAATTCTCATGCTCCAATTACTCAGCTTATATTTTCAGACACTCTAACAAGCACCACAAATGAATAGGAATTAAACTGATGGTGTAGCAACCTCAGCGCTCAGAAAGTCCACACGTGATTTCCCGAGGAGGTTGCTCCTTTGTGCAATTACCTGCCCCTCACTTCTGTTTTAGCACAGGAGAGAGAACATGTTTCCTTGGAGAGGAGGATGGATTCGGTGTAGGTGGGGAGACTTCCCAGAAAATATAGCAATGGTACTAACTATCTCGCTCTCCCTCTCTCTCAAAGCTGTTGAGTTAGAATCATCCATAGTTGGCCCTCCACTGGGTTCCTGAGGTTGTAAATTGCACAAGACATTGTTCATCTTTTTCCCTTGGAGATGTTGATGAATTCGAACGGCCAGAGAGGAAATCAGGCTTGGTGATTTCCGTGGACTCTTACTGCTCCACTCATGTCTATGAATTTTAAGAATATGTGCCAAGGACAATTGTCTATAAAGTCAGTGCCCACAGGGAGCATTCAAACAAGACTCAAGAAATAGTGTCACACTCCTGTTAAGGAAACCCTTGCCTGTGCATTCGCATAAACCTACGCATACTTTTACCCAAGTGGTGTAATATTGTTAACTTTTCTTCTCCCCATATAGTAGAGGCTGAAGCAGTTTCATGTTGTTGTTGTTGTTTTGTGTACTATTCAATCAGAATCAAACCATACCTGGCCTTCTGGTGGATTTTCAGAGGCAGTTAATTGCTCAGGAGGAAATCGCCCATCCTTCTCACACGGAGTGGCTGGTGGCCTCAAACTACGTGCCTTTGAGATTGCAGTGCAGCTTCTTGCCACTAGGCCACCAGAGCTCCCTACATAGAATTAACCTTAATTTTTTTCCACTGCTACATAATCCTTTCTTGCAAGAACAAGCCACAAGTTATTGAAGTAGACTCCTTTGATTGAAATTTAGTCTCTTTCTCTTTTTTTTTGTCTTAATAAGCAATGCTTCAATGAATAGCCATGTGCATAGATTGTAAGTAAGTCATGTTACATACACGTGTACATACTTGGTATATACCCTTGAGGAGATCTGGTGACTTACTGATAAGGAGATGTGTTGCCAACCCGAAGGCATGTGGTTCAAATTCACCAGCTGCTCCTCTGGAGGAAGAGAAGCAATCTCCCCCTGTGCAAATTACTGCTTCTGACAACTCACAGGAAGGACCACAGTATAAGGACTCTATCATTGCCATTGAACTAGAACCAACTCAATGACCCTCCATTGGGTTCCCGAGACTGTAAATCACACAGGAGAAGATTGCCCATCTGTTTCCTGCTGGCGTATTTGAACTCCCTACTGACTACAGTATCACATTGGGAAAGTCCACTCTCAGGGATTTCTCCAAATTCCTGGAAGAGCAATAATGTCAGTTTGAAGACTAAGGTGTACCTGATTCAGACCATAGTCTTTTCAATCACTTGCTATGCCTCTGAGAGCTGGACAAAGAGAAAGGGTGACAGAAGAAGAATGGACGCCTTTGAGCTGTGGTGTCAGAGAAAAGTAGTGGCTATCCTGTGGAATGCCAAAAGAACAAAATAAGTGTATCTTGGAGAAAGTGTAGCCAGAGTGCTCCTTGGAAGCAAGGATGGAAAAGCTTCATCTCGCATAGTTTGGGAATGTTGCTAGAAGAGGCTATTCCTTGGAAAGGGACATCATGCTTGGAAAAGTGGAAGGTCAGTGAAAGAGAGGAATAGCCTCAGCCAGCGGAGTGATACAGTGACTGTAGCAATGGGCTCAAGCGCGTCAGTGATGATGAAGATGGCACAGGACACGACAGGGTTCAGACCTATTGTTCATAGGGTTGCTTTGAGTCATACTTGAGTCAATGACACCTAACAACAACAACAACAACAACTGACTCCAGAAGACACTCTAATAACCTGGTCCATAGAGAGCTGTGCTATTAGCCCAAAGAGGAAGCCTCTCTGATTCGTATCTACCAGCAGCTCCATGGGAGAAACATGGGTAATCTCCTCTTATGCAATTCACAGCCTCAAAAAAAAAAATCACTAGACAATCAATTATGACTCAATTCTAACTCAATGGCAATGAGTTTTTGAGTTTTGACTAACTCTTGATTATCATGCACTAGAGCAGATATGAGATAAAAATTCTAGGCGTGAATTTTCTGGGTCAGAAGTTACAGACTTTTAGAATATTGATAGCTATCTGCAAATTTCTCATCCAACAGAATATATCTATCTAATTGGTCTCTCAGTAATATATGAGAGTGCCTTCGCCTACGCTGGGTACCATCCTATGGCTAATTCTCACCACCGGGATAACGTGAAAATGGTACCACATTGTAGTTTTAAGTGGCGTTTCTTTGTGAGAGAGCCAGCATCTTTTCTTGTAAGAGCCCTTTGTATTTCTTTTTCTCAGCTGCGTCTCCTTTTAAACTTTGAAAGGACATGCACTTAAAATGTTTTAAAATAGATATTGCTAGCTTTGCCTGACTGACCCACTAAATGATGCTACTCTAGTTTCTTTTTAGACCAGTTCCCGGAGCCCTAGATAAGCCTTTAGGCAGATATTGGCACGATCACTCAATCAATCCACTCCTTCATGGTATCCGTAGCTTTGCTTTCAGGTGGAGTGGAGGCAGACAGCTGCTGGAGTGACCATGGACTTGGCTTCTATCTGCTAGAAATATTTCTAGTCCTCAAGATGAGCCTCCACAAGCTTTTCACCTACTGCCCTGAGCAATTTTTATCTGAGAGTCTCAGAAAACGACAATTCCTTTTTGCTGAAGCCTGTTTCTTTGCTGTATGTTCTGTTACCGTTATGGGTTGTGTCATAGAATGCATCGCAACTTGTGGTCTTGCTTGAAAGATTCAGGCATCACCCAGTTTCACCCCTTCCTGGCGTCAGTTCATTCTACTGATGGTGATAACGGACCTCTTTTTTCAGCCTCTCCTCTGGCCAGTCTACCTCCTCAAGGTTTAGATGTGGATGGATGTGGTGGGAAGCTGAGGCTTAGTTTTAAGACTATGCATTGCTCACCAGCCCAGTAAACCAGAAACCTTGTCTTGTGAGGTAAATGGCTCAGCCAGTGATAAAAATATTGCTCTGTTTTGATTCTCTTATGGGGCTTGATATCTTGCATCAAACTGCTAAAATCCCAGAGAAAGGATGCTTGAGCTAACCAGATTCCAGCAGTTTCTATGCATCAGATTTTATTAGAGAGATAAAAACTGATTGATCAGATGCAGCCCAAGGGCTCAAGTAACTTGAACGTTAAGGAAGGCCAACCTCTCAGGAAAAAAAGGAAAACCAAGAAGCAATCTAGCTGCCAACGAATCCATTCCATCTTATTTCAACTTTCCATTGCTTTTCCTTTTTTTTTTACATTAAATTTTTTTTTTATTTAGAAAAAAAACCCAAAGAAAACAACCATATATAAAATCTGTTTTGTCAATTCAATGAGGTTCATATCTTCTACGAACGGTTTGTTGTTGTAGTTAAGTGCCGTCCAGACATTGACAACTCACAGCGACCCTATGAATGAAAGACCTGAACACATCAGAGCTCTTTCTATGTTCCATTGCTTTTCTGAGGCTGTGAATATCGTAGGAGAAGATCACACATCTTTCTCCTGCCGAGCACCTGGTAGATTTGAACAGCTGACTGTGTGATGTGAAAGTCAAACTCCTACATAGGTATTTGTAATGTTGTTGCTGTCAGGTGCTGTTGAATCGAGTATGACTCATAGTGACCCTATGAACAACAGACCTGAACCTTGTCTTGTCTTGTGCCATCCTCGTCATCTCTGACACACTTGAACCCATTATTTACCGTGTCAGTCTTGTTCAGGGTCTTTCTCTCTTTTATGACCCTGTACCTTTCATGACGTCCCTTTCCAAAGAATAACTCCCCCTAACAAGATGCTCAAAGAATGTGAGATGAAGCTTCATCACCCTTGTCCAAGGAGCAGAACTCTGGCTGCATTTTCTCTCTCTTTGTTCTTTTGCCAATCCATGGATATTCACTTTTCTTCTCCAACACCACAGCTCTAAGGCCTAAATTCTTCTTCTGTCATCCGTACTCAGTGTTCAGCTCTCAGATGCATAGCAAAGGATTAAGAAGATCGTGACCTGAATCAGGTGCACCTTAGTCTTTCAATGCAATCATTGCTTCTCAGTATTTTGGAGAGGTACAGTAGATTTTCCCATTGCAACATATCTTTTGATTTCTTGACTGCTGGCACCAAGGGTGTTAATTAGGTGCTGAAGGAGGTGTTTATAGTTTACCCAGGTAAATGTCCTGATGGGAGGAAATCTCCCAATGTAAATAACCCTCCTCCCAAGGAAGAAGGATCTACTCCAACATGAATATGATTGGGTTTGGATAGGGAACCCAGACAGTGTGAGCAAAGCTACAGAGAAGAGAGGCAAAGAGTCACGTATTTATGATCGCAAGTGCTTTGGCATTTCTGCCACAGAGGTGAGTATTGATCAGAGAGAGACATTGAAGTCAGTTCATGGCAAAAAAACAAACAAACAAAAACCAACACCAAACCCCTTTCCTTATTTTATAAGACTTCTGATTAATCTCAGAATTCACTAGTTTTTCCCCCATGACTTGGAAACACATAGATACACATAGGCATTCCAGTGTGTGATAGATTCTCTTGGGTATGTCTAGGCTCATGGGTTATGTCTGCACCGCTTTTTCAACCTCACCAATGTCTGAAAGAGATGAGGTGATCACAATCCTTATGAAACCTGGATCCATTGGGTTTGGGATTTGGGGAGGAACTGAGATCAAAGAAATAGTCTGGCAATAAATGCAACACCTAAATTGCACTTCTAGGAAACTAATGAGAAAGGGAATTAATATGACTTGCAAAAATACATGGTGAGAAGGAATATACGATTAGGCATAATTTGCATGACAACAGCCTAGAATAAGAGGTGTATAGCAAATTGGACTAGGGTCATGGGGCGGGGTGTGGTGGGAGGAAATTGTGCACTAGTGAATTAATTGGGGGGAGAGAAAAGTAAACTGGCAGTGGGAGTAGGGAGGAAAATGTGCAACAACGAATGCATGGAAATACACATTTTCTGTATACTTTTGTTAAAATCATAATAAAAATTATTTCTAAAACTATGCATGACTAAATATATATATAGAGAGAGAGAGATCATCTGGCCCAGTGGACAGAAAGTGATGCTACCAAGCCAAAGGTGGGTGACTTTTAATCCGCGGCCCTTGGGCCTGTCTTTTCTAGGTCGTATAGCCCTGGTGTACAAGTCCCACGGTCACTTGTGGTTGCTGTGAGGCTGAACACCGTGACACTGACGTGTCAAATGCGTTAACGGCTGGTTACCCAATGCGGACACGGAGCGGGGTGGAACTCCCCGATTAAAACAAGCTTGGAAAGAGGAGTGGCATCCACTTCCATAATAGCTTGCCTCCAGAAACCCTATGAACCTGGAGAGAGGATGAAAGGTAGCCAAGCGTTGAGGACTCTCCTTCACAGGGTCACTATGAGTCACCTGCGACTCGACGGCACTTAACAACAACAACAACATGCATGATTAAAAAAATGCATGATGTACACATTATTTATGCAAAAATACATATGCGAGAGCACCATCAACAGAAAGGGACTATTGGAGAATTTTTTTGTTCACATGTTACTTCATTCGGAAATGTTTCATTCTATGTTAAGTTAAATGGTAAATTTAAGTCAGCTTTCAGAAATGCTGATTGCAGAGCGCTCTGAGTGGCAAGAAGCTGCGCTGCAATCCCCAAGGTGTGTGGTTTTAATCCACCAGATACTCTGCTGGAGAAGGAGGGGGCAATCTCTACCATAACCCAGTACCCAATGAGTCAAGCCCAACTCATAGGGACCCTTTATCAGCTTTCCAAGGGTTTAAACTGCTAACCTTCTGGTTAGCTGACTGACTCAGTATATCACCAAGAGCAAGGTAATGTTGGTTGTTCTTGTTAGTGTTGTTACATGCCATCAGATTTGAAGTGAACCACAGCCAGTCACCCTTCCTGATATGTCCTTCTCCAAGGAATAGCACCTCCTAGCAACATGTCCAAAGTAGGTGAGGTGAAGCCTCATCATTCTTGTCTTCAAAGAGCACTCTGGCTGCACCCTCTCCACGACATAGCTGTTCCTTGGCCTCCCACAGGATGTTCAGCACTCTTCTCCAACTCCACAGCTCAAAAGGTGTCAGTTCTTCTTCTGTCATCTTATTTATTGTCCAGGTCTCAGATGCATAGCTAGTAATTGGAAAGACTATGGCCTGAATCAGATGTACCTTTGTCCTCAAACTGACATTACTACTCCTCAATAATTTGGAAAGGTCCCTAACTACAGATTTTCCCAGTGCAATGGGTCTCCTTATTTCCTGACTATTCCTACCAGTGGTAAGAATCTTTGTTTCCTTGATATTTAGATGCAATCCATAGTGAAGGCTGCATTCCTTGATCTTCTGCAACAAGTGCTTCAAATCCTCCTCACTTTCAGCAAGTAAGTTTGTGTCATCTGCATAATGCAGGTCAGTCTCCCTCCAATCCTGAAGCCACATTCCTCCTCACAGAGTCCAGCTTCTCAGATAATTTTCTCAGCGTACATATTGAAAAAGTATGAAGAGAGAACACAACCCTGGCACACTCACTTCCCAATTCCAAACCATGTAGTGCTTCCCTGATCCGTTCACACAACAGCCTCCTGCTCAAGGTATAGGTTTCGCATGAGCACAATCAAGTGCTCTGGGATTTCCATTCTTCTCAGTGCCAGCCACAACTTGTCATGATCTACACAAACACCTTTGCATAGTCAATAAAGCACAAATAGACATTCTTCTGGTTGTCCTTACTTTCAGCCAGGATCCATCTGATATCAGCAATTATATCCCTGGTGCCATAGCCTCTTCTAAAGAGTGGAGTGTCGGCGAAGGAGAGGAAGACCCTCAACCAGGTGAATTGATACCGTGACTGCTACAATGGGCTCTTGTGTGTCAGGAAGTGTGAGGATGGCACAGGACAGAACAAGGTTCAAATCTTTTGTTCATAGAGTTGCTATGAGTCGTGTTTGACTCGATGGTACCTAACAACAACAACAACAATTAATCAGAGGCTGTTAATCATACAAGAGGAGATTGCCTATCTTTCCACCAGAGCAACTAGAAGATTTGAACCATGTGTCTTTAGGTTGACAGTGCAACTCTTTACCCACTAGGCTATGGCTAACAGAGTTCCTTAGGATCATGTCACAGTGAAGATAAGTAGATGAGGGAGAGCAGACTGAGAAGACTTGGAGAGTCAGAAGGAGATAAAGCCCAGATTAAGAAGATTCTAAATGTCTTAGACACGGGGTATACTTTTGGCTTCAAGTTAATGAATGTGACTTTTGAAACTTGTCAGTCTGGTCAATTTTGTCTCTGTCTCGTATGGCACTGGAATCTGCAAATTCTAGGTTAGTAGAAAGCTGACTTTGGGGTTCTGGGCACCACAAGTACGTCTACCCTAATTGATCATAGTATCTGAATTCTGAGCTCCAAGACCAGAGAGACAAAGCTGCTATGCTTTTACTGAACTGTGTTTAAAAAAAAAAAGCTGGTTAAGTACATCCATTTATTTGGGAAAATGACATGAACATGTCATATGCTTCCTTGATGCCACTTGACTGATTTACATAGCATCCCTGTCTCCGCTACGTGGATATACAGGTTACATAAGCCGTCTGGCAGCTTAAGTCTTGTTACTGTCATTTCCAAAGCGGCAGATGGCATGGAACAAGAGTACCTTCCCTGGCGGAGTCAGATGTGAGCGCATTACTATCCTGGTGCATTTCTGTTATCCCTTCATGATCACACCTTTGGAATATGCCCCAAACACCAGTTCGATAGCTCTTGTGTTGGAAAAGGGCCTCAAATATATTTTCTGGAGAGTCTACCTTTTGTCAACTGTTAACAGGAAGTGAGAAGGATTTCTCAAAGGTTTATGTTATTGCTGGCTCTGGGGAACTTTTCTGTACTGAACACAGGTTATAAGAGAGATTTTTCAGAGTGTGTTCTACAAAGGGGAGCTTAGCATTGATAGGCCTTCCCTTGCTGGGTCCAGAACTGATCTGGGCTCAACCTGTTGGCCTTTGTAACTCAAGAGCACGTGCAAGTACACAGTATGGGAGATATGCGTACACTTCCCCAAGGTTCAATGTTTGCTTTACTCTCTGTAGTGAATATCTATGTCTGTGGTACAGACACAGACACATCCATCCTTCTTCAGTAAAAAAAACCCTAGCCCCTCCTTCCATCATGTTACGTAGAGAAAATATTGAAACTGTCAATAATTTCATCTTATTTGGATCACAATCAATACACCTGGTTCCAGCAGTCAGGAGATCACACAATGCATTGCACTGGGAAATACAAGTGAAATCAGAGACTTGTCCAAATTATTGAGCAGCAGTGATGTAAGTTTGAGGACTAAGGTGTGCCTGATTCAGACCATGGTCATTTCAGTCATTTACTTTGCATCTGAGATCTGGATGCTGAATAAGGATGACAGAGAAGAATTGATGTCTTTGAACTGTGGTGTTAGAGAAGACTACTGAATATTCCGTGGATTGCCATAGAAATAAACACGTATGTCTTGAAGAAAGCACAGCCAGAGGGCTCCTTGGAGGCAAAGATGATAAAGCTTTGTCTCCTATACTTTGGGAATGTTGTTAGGAGATTCTGTTCCTTGGAGAGGGATATCATGCTTGGGAACGAGGAGGGATGGTGACAGAGAGGAAGACCCTCAACTAGGTGGATCAACACAGTGACAGCAGGAATACGCTCCAGTGTGTCAGAGATTGTGAGGATGGCACAGGATAGGACAGGGTTCAGATCTGTTGTTCATAAGATCTCTATGAGTTGTACTTGACAACACTTACCAATAAAAAATAACAACAGTCTCTGCATTTGGAGAGCCACCTTCTCTTGCTTTCAGCCTACAGGTGGTGTCAGGAATTGGATGTAGGCAGCCATTGTCCTTCATCTTCTTTTCTTTTAGGTCTGTGATTGAATCCAAATTACTTAGAACAATATTGGTGGGTTTTTTTGGAACTTCTAGGGTTACTAACTTACTATACTATACTATACTATACTATACTATACTATGTTGTTGTTGATTGCCTTTGAGTTGAGCATGACGCATAGCAACCCTATGAAAAAAAGGCCCGAAGCCCCTCTACAACTATTGACATTTATCAAAGTTCATAGAGTTTCTGGAAGCATGATATTTAGGAAGTGGATGCCACTGCTGCTTCCAATAATATAATATGATAATATGATAAAATATAATAATATTATAATATCTCAGTCACAAAAGGACAAATACTGCATAGTGCCACTGTTGTAGAATAGGAATGACATCAGGGTTGGGGTAAGACTGAGAAAAACAGGATACATTATGTATACTGCATTGAAACAGATGAGGGAGAGAATAATTTAAAAGCGATATATGATAGGGTATTATGGCTATCACAAGAGTCCAGAATAAAGGTTGCATAGTGGAGTGTACTTGGGGCGGTGGGATTGTATGCCAAATAAGGAATCTTCCATTTGCTTTTCAAATAAAGGAGCGAACTGGGCTGGGGGAGGGCTGGGCAGGGAGAAAAGTGCAACAATGAATGAATGGAAATCCAAAATCTCTGTAAATGTTCATTAAAACTAATAAAATTTTAAAAAGTTTTCTTCAGCTGTTGAGTCATAGGCAATTCATAGCAACTTGACGACATTTAATAACAACAACAATAATAATAATATTATAATAAATATATAATAACTGAGAGTTTCCATATATCATCTTGTCACTACTTGAGGATGTTATTCTTAGAGATGGCACCAACACAGAAGAAAGAGGGGAAATAGCTGTGAATCCACCACAAATGAAGCCAGATGCATTGTGGACTTGCTAGTGGTGTGTACATGTGTGTGTGTGTGTGTGTGTGTGTGTGTGTGTGTACACGTGTTGTTTGTCTTTGAGTCAGAATCGTTAGTTGACCCTCCAGTGGATTTGCAGAGATTGTAACTCCGTAAGTGGCGATAACCTGTCTTTCTCCCACAGAGCCCAGGGAGGATTCAGATTGCGTGCCTCTCATTTGGCAGCACAAGCTTTTTTTTAAAAAAAAATTATTTTATATTGATTTGTTTACAAAGTTCATATACATTGTGCTTCACATAATTCTTCGTTCACATTGTGTTTCATATAGTCATTCTCATCCATTGTATTTTATAAAATTAATCACCAAAGAACTCTGCCCACCATTGCCCTGTCTTGCCAAATCCCCACCAGATCTTTCCCATTTCCTTTACCCACCCCTCCCTCTACCCACCAAATTGTGTGACCTTATGATTTCCCCCTTATGATTTCTCACTCCTCTGCTTTGCTCCTTCTCCCGTCCTTGGATCCTCATACACGTTTTACTAGTTATCTTTCCATTTCTACAATAATGATTTTATACAGTGTGTGTCCTTATGAGACTGAGTTAGTTCACTCAGCATAACGCTCTCCAGTCCCTCCCAAGTTATGTAGTAATTTTTGAAATCATTGCTCCTGAGTGGACAGCCCAACTCTTTAGACACTGGGCCACCAGAGCTTCTAGTGTTAGAACCCAATAAATTCCTTTTTATTTTTATGTTTTTCTTGTGCCAACTCTGCTACTGTCGCTTGGAACTGCAACTCTTATCTGATAGTGTTTTCCTAACCTTTATGCTGTAGAAGGGATTCTCACTGACTAGTATCAATTTCCCTCTCCTTTTTCTTCAGTATGTGTGTGTCCAGGGCAATGGTGTTGCTTTGGAACCAAAGGAACATGATATGAATCTTCACGTGGTCCAGCCATTTGTTTTCATGAAAAGGAATTGAACCTCTTCAAACCCCAGTTTTTCTCCTCTGTAGTAAGAGGAAAAGGACATCAATCTCAGATACTTGCTGCAATTGGGACATTAATGTGAATGTGGTTGTCAGGAGTCAGCACCAACTTGTAGCTGACCCTGTAGGAGGTTTTCAGAGGCTGTAAATAGCACTGGAAGAGAATGGCCGTCTTTCTTCTGCAGAGCAACTGGTGGATTAATAGCATAAATGAGCAGCTGTGACTCCTCTATAACACTCAAATGCAGGAAATACTAAAATACTTTGGTTTAAATAAAATGAAACCTGGCTGTAGGCCTCCACTAGCTAGAGTGTTGGCAAATCCAGTTGGAGGCACTTTGGGGAGCATTCTTAGACCTGTTTAAGTCTTGAAAAGTAATATTGTGACTTAAAATAAGAAGGGCTAGGCTTCAGTACTCAAAACCACCAGAGCTCTGATGTTGCTTCTGCTTCAAGCTCGTTGCACGTAACCATTTGGTCTCAGCTCCCTAGCCTTTGGGCATGCCTAAACGTAGTCCTTCTTACCTCTGCACTTTCTTTCACCCAGAAGTTTGGCCTCAGAGAGCTTTAACTGAGCCACTAAAGTCTTCATACCTTATCCAGACTTCCTAGTATCTCACAGGATTCTATGTTCTAGCAAAGAACCACCTTCAGCCAGTTGTGAAAACACTAGAACCCTATACTCCCATCCTCACGGGGAATGGCATGCCTTATCTGCTTCTTCACTGTCTCTAGCTTTGTCTCCTTCCCAGTCGATGATTTTGCATTCTCTAAACAGAGGTGGAGTGACAATTGTCTTCTGATCTCTCCTAACTAGTGTTCCCCCACCCCCGGTTGAGAGTTTAGTTGCCACTAATAGCAGTGCCTCTTTCTTTTGGACCAATAGCATGTTCAGCTGCACAAAAGATACTCAGAACAAGAGTGGCCTTTGTCAGCTGGAGGGCGTCATCTCATTGGGTTCTGGTTAACCGGCTCTAAGGAAAATAGTGAGTAGAAGCTTCTAGGGAATATCCCTAAGGAAACAGTTCATGCCTGCCCTCTGCCCCCCATTTCTTCTTTTCTTCCATCTTGCCACTCGGCATGTAGGTGTTGCCACCTTCGACCAAAAACGTGATGGTCAGATCCAGAAGACATCAGAGCAGTGAGATGGAAGAGGGCTAAGATGAACAGATGAACAGAAAGAAAATCCTTCCTCACTAGTCTGGTAACGTGATGGTAGAAACGACAGCTTCCGTTTAATGACTGTCAAGGGAACAAGTCTACGGACCAAGCCAATACATGGAACATGATAGAACTAAAAGAAAGGAAGAGTGTGGGCACCTGGTGGCTTCAGCCACGTGGAAACCTCTCACCTCCAGACTTCACGTTACGTGCTATGTGATGTTTTCTTCGGGGCTTATCCAGCCAGTTGCTACTGAGGCAAAGCTGATTCATGGCAACTCCATGTTTGTCAGAATGGAAATATATTCCTTGTTTGTTGTTGTTGTTTTGTGCCATCAAGCCAGAATCAGACCATAGCTGACCCTACAGTGGGTTTTCAGAGACAGTTAATCACATGGGAGGTTTCCCTTCATTCTTCTGCTGAGCAGCTATTGGATTTGAATTGGGTGCCTTCAGGATTACAGCACCGCTTCTTACCACTAGGCCAACACATATATCCCTTTTCAATCACCATTTTTTTTAATAAATAGATTGCCAAACCTTTCTTCCAAGACAATTGTGTTTGAACTCGAACCTTGGACCTTTTAATTAGCTTTTGAGCATGCTGGCCATTTGCTCCATCCAAGAGACTCCCCTTAAGCTCCTTTTATTTGGGCTTTTTCTTTACATCAAAGCCCTCTAGCTGATGGAGCTTGAAGACATAGACCCAGAAAACCAAGACTGACATCAGGGTCAGGGGAAGACAGAGAAGGAGGGGAGGAATGATGTATACTGCATTGAAACAGATGAGGGAGAGAATAGTTTGAGATATATGATTACGTATGACCGTCATGACAGGAGTTCAGAACGAAGGCTGCACAGTGGAGTGGACTTGGAGGGAGGGATTGTATAACAATGAGAGCGTTTTTCTTTTACTTTTCAAGGAGAAGAGTGAATTGGGGTGGGCAGGGAGAAAAGTGCAACAATGAATGAATGGAAACCCTAAGTCTCTGTAAACTTTCATTGTTGTTATGTTGTTATTGCCCTTGAGTAGTAGATGACTCATAGCGACCCTGTGAATGAAAGACCTAGACACTTGTATAACTTTCATCCTCTCTCCGGATTCATAGGGTTTTCGGAGGCAAACTATTACAGAGGTGGATGCCACTCCTGCTTCCAAGCTTGATTTAATCGGGGAGCTCCACCAAACACTGTCGGCCGTGGTTAACCATTCTCGCATTTGACACATCAGTGATCAGGGTCACAGTGTTCAGCTTCACTTTCATTAAAATTAATTTTAAAAAAAAGAAGATGAAAGAAGTATACCAAAAAAAAAAAAAGAAGAAGAAGAAGAGTCAGGGAAAATCCCTTTGGATATCTTGAATATCCCTGGGCAACGAGAACAAAACACTAAGAGATATCTCAGTAAATTATCCTCCCATATGTGAAAAGCACAGCATGGGGCCTGACACTTTTAAGCTAGCAGTAAAAGGTAGTAATTTTTCTTTTCCTGATTAGCATAATGCCTCAATGACTGTTCGTTTCTGATCCTATCTCGTAGAGTGGCTCTCCCTTTGAAGCGAGGTTCCTTGGTACCTTCACATTTATCTCTTGTCCCCTCTGTTACACCTGCCTCTTGAAAAGACTGCTCACTGTCTTTGAGGTGCCAGTGATAGATAAAGCTTAATGCATGACCGTCTTCCCCAAATGCTCGGCCATCTTGCCAGTCGGATTTACATTTAATAGAGGATTAAAGCCTTAAGCCAAAGGAATGAATCTTTAATGGTGACATCTGAGATGCCAGAAAGCTGATGGTATTGTTAATAGGAGTGCAAAATGATGCAGTCCGCTGTGGAAAACAGTTTAGTGGTTCCTCAATGAACTAAGCCTGGAATGACCGTTGTTACTGTTTTTGTGTACATCGAGTCAGAACCTCCCTGGACGGGGTTGTTTCAGGAGCAGTCACTCACATGGAAGGAGATTGCCCATTCTTCACCTGTGGAGCAGCTTCTGGACTCTCATATCTTCAGGACTGCAGCACAGCTTCTTGCCACTAGGCCATAATGATCCCACAATTCCACTCTTGGGCATTTATACCCCAAAAGAACGGAAAACAATAGCTGGATTAAATGGAATTTCTATGTTCAGCTTTTTGAAGAAGCGCCAAACTGCCTTCCAGAGTGGTTGTACCATTTTACAACCCCACCAACAATGTATAAGAGTTCCTATCTCTCCACATCCTCTCCAGCATCTATTACTTGCTGCCCTGCTAAACTTTTCCGGGGCTCCTGGGGTAAGCTGGTATCTTATTGTGGTATTGATTTGCATCTCTCTTATTGCTAGTGATTTTGAGCATTTCTTCATGTGTCTGCTGGCCATCCAAATTTCCTCCTCTGTGAAAAGTCTTTCCATAAGTTTTGTCTATTTTGTAATTGTGTTATCAGTCTTTTTCTTCTGGAGGACCTGTAGGATTCTGTAAACTTTTGTTATGAGACCCTTATCTGAGATGGTATTGCCAAATATGACCCCGCTATTCTACTGCTTGGAAAAGACCCTGAGAAAATGAGAACTGAGACACATAGACTTGCACATCAGTGTTCGTAGCAGCATTATTCACCATCACAAGAACATGGAAACAGCCTAAATGCCCAACCACAATGAAGAGGATTGAGAAATTACGGTACATTCACACAATGGAACACTATGCAGCACACAGGAGCAGTGATTTTGTAAATTACTACCTAACATGAGAGGGACTGGAGAGCATTATGCTAAGTGAACTAATTCAGTCTAATAAAGACAAATACTGTATAAGACCATTACTGTAGAACAAGTCTGAGGATCCGGGGGCGGGGGAGAGTGGAAACTTAATCATATGATCATACAGTTTGATGGGTGAAGGGAGGGACGGGTAAAGGAAAGAGGAAAGATCTGGTGTGAAAAACAATGTATATGACTTTACAAACTTTGTAGGTAAACCAGTAGAAAATAAAAGAAATAATTAAAAAAATAACTGAAAACAAAAATACAAACAGAGCAAATGAACCAGTGTTCATTTCAATACCACTCACAATAGTTAAAAGGTGGAAACAGCCTAAATATCCATCAACAGACAGACGGATAAATAAAATCTGATATATACACCCCTGGAATCTTACCATCAAACATAGAAAGAAATGAAGTTCTGGCCCACAGGATAGCAGAAGTAAACCTTGAAGACATTATGCTGAGTGAAGAAAGTTGGTCTCAAAAAGAAAATGTTGTAAGATACTATTTGTTTTTGTTGCTAAGTGACATCAAGTCATAGGCAATTCACAGCAACCCTATGAACGAAAGATATCAACACCTGTATAATTTACATTGTTTTTCCAGGTTCATAGGGTTTCTGGAGACAAGCCATTTCGGAAGTGGATGCCTCTCCTGCTTCCAAGCTTATTTTAATTGGGGAGCTCCACCAAACACTGTCCACCATGGGTAACCATTATCGTATTTGACACATCAGTGTCAAAGTGTTCAGCCTCACAGCAACTACAAGTTATCTCTGTACAGCAAGTGGACAGACCAGTGCTAAAGCACTTAGAAGAATGGTTGACCAAAAACAATTAAAACCAGGCCTGAGGGCCACAGATTAAAGTCACCCATGTTTGACTTGGTAGCCTCACTTTCTGTCCACTAGGCCAACTGAGCTCTATTTACGTGAAATATTTAGGATAGACAAATGTCTTAGAAGAAAGACAATCAAAATGTTCCTTAGAAGCAAAAGGAAGGTGAGACCTCATCTTGCTTACTGGGTGTCCATCATCAGAAGAGACCAGTCACTTGGAAGTGGCATCAGATTTGGTAGCGGGTGGGCAAAAAAGAAGGTACATCTTCATGAGATTGATTGACACATGGCTCTTGAACAGTGGACTCAAACCTCTCAAAGATCATGGAGATCCATTAGACTGAGCGCCATTTTTCTCTGTTATGCATACAAGTACTGTTGGTTGGAGTTGATAATCCACACCTACAAACAGTAACATAGAGACCGATGTTTATGAGTGTTTGTCAGAGGAAGAAGGAGAAGGAAAGAGCTTTTCAATCTATATGCAGAACAGATCATCCGGGAGGCTGGGCTCTATGAAAAGGAATGTGGCATCAGGATTGGAGGAAGACTCATCGACAGCCTGCATTATGCAGATGACACAACCTTGATTGCCAAAACGGAGGAGGACCTGAAGTGCCTGCTGCAGAAGGTCAAGGACTGAAGCCTTCATTATGGGTTGAAGCTCAACATCAAGAAGACAAAGATTCTCACCATTCGGCAGATTGTCAGCATCATGGCTCCACAATCAACACTCTTGGTACCAGCAACCGGGAAATCAAAGATGAAAAGTCTGCTATCAGGGACATCTCCAGAGCACTGAAGAGCAACAATGTGAGTCTGAAGACTAAGGTGCACCTGATCCAGACCATGGTCTTCACAATTTCTGATGCTATTCTTCAGAAAGCTAAACAATGACTAGGGATGATAGATGCAGAATTGATGCCTTTGAGCTGCACTGTTGAAGAAGAGTATTGAATATACCATACACTGTTAAGAGAAGAAACAGGTTTGTTGTGGAGAGGTGCAATCCAGAAGACTCCAAAGTTAGAATCCACCAGCTGCTACATAGGAGAAAGAAGCATAATCTGCTCTTATGCAATTAACTACCTCTGAAACCCTGCCTGAGGGTCAGCTAGGGGCTGGGTCTGACTCAATGTTACAAAACAACAATGAGATCCTAGCAGAGCAGATATGACAGAATGAATCCCTGGTCATTAGCATTTCTCTCCTTGCCCCAGCCCTGAACCCAGGCTCCCTGCTCAATACATCCTTGGCCTGTTTCTCTGGCACTGCCAACACATGCAAGCCTTGTGTCTTCTGCCTGTCACTTTAGATTCCCTCCGTGCTAATCTCCACCTGGGACACAGAATCATTTACACCTTATCAGCTCTGGTAAAATTTTATCAAAGAGACCAGTGCGAGGTGGAAGAGGGAGGTGACAGCATTCATTCCCTTGAGGTCCTTCCTAAAAGGCAGCCTCATCCTGATTCTGTTCCTTAGCCAAGAGCTTGCTCTTTCCCAGGTGACTTCTCTGTTTAACTCTCTCTCCAGGTCCTGGTAACTAGTCTCTGGCCCTGGAGACTCAAGGTAGTAGCAGCTCTTCCTCAGGGGGCCCTAGTGAGTGGTCCCCTGCACTAACTTTATCAACATCACCTGGACACTTACAAAAAATACACAGTCGGGAGTCACACCTATAGCCCTCCTAAACTGGAAGATAGAGATGGCGTGCAGCAATCTGTATTTTAATCAGCTCTCTAGGTGATGCTGGTTGGTGTTTTAGAAGAACCATATGTGCCTTTCCACGAATGAAATATCGCCTCATTATCGAGGAGCAATGATGTCACTTTGAGGACTAAGGTGCACCTGATTCAGGCCATGGCATTTTCCATCAAGAGAGGCTAGTCCTTGGAGCAGGATTTCAGGCTTGAGAAAGTCAGTGAAGGAGAGGAAGATGGTCAGTGAGATGGATGGAGCCAGTGACTGTGACACTGGGTTTAAGCATAGTTGAGATTGTGAGGCTGGCACGGCACAGAATCAGGAAGGGGTTCCATCTGTTCCATGTAGGTTCTTAATGAGTCAGAGCTGACTCAGTGGCACCTACCAATGAGAAGACTGCAATCCGTGGTGCACCATGGGGATTAGCACGACATAGCCTTGCACTTGAAGTATGTACCATCCTTTGTAGCACATTGCAGAAGCTCATCAAGCTTCCTTTTCTCCCTTACTCTAGGTCTTTCCCCACCCACTGTCCATCTAGCCATCCATTCAGCCCAAGAACAACATAGGTTTGGGACTAAGAAGGCCAAATAAGAGATAGTTTTTGCTCTCAGGAGTCTGAAAGTTGGGAAGCCAACTCTCTGAGCTTTAGTTACACCACCTAGATAAACCCATTGCTATGGGGTCGATAGCCTTCTGTGGACCTTTCCGGGAGGCTGTAAGCCACACTGGAGGAGATTTCCCATCTCTCTTGCACAGAGCCACTGGCGGATTCGAACTCCAAGACATTTCGGTCAGTAGCTCAGCTCCCTACAGGTTATATTGCCTCCTGAGCTCTCTCAACTTACGAGGACAGCAATCAGACCTGCACATTGGGGTGTCGTGGGGATGAACTGTGGCGGTGCTCACAGGGTTCTGGGCAGAATTCCTAGTATACACACAGTGTTGGGCAGATTCCAGTGTTGTTCGTTATTATTATCAGACTCGAGAAAGGATAATGTCGCTCAGGAAGGACTCAAGCAGAGGTAAGAACAGAGCGGTGTGGGGCCACGTGTGACAGGAAGCTGCGGGGAGGGCTTCAGGCGTTAAGGGGTCACGAAAGTGCTTTGTAAATTGCTTGGCATTACATAAGCTAAGGTGCTTATTTGACTAGCCCGACTATTATTCTTGCCCTGTGTGACATCTCTTCCCTGCTTTTCCTCTTCAAAGCCGCTCTGTAAGTGGTTCTATTCTGACCTGGTTTTATTCCTGCTGAAAGGTTATTCAGAACCAATGGTTGATTCCGGGTTGAGACACTCAGGATCTGCCCATCTATTTTTGCCATCGAAAACGAATATAATTTTTCTTTTATATGTTTTTGAAAAAAGTTATGTCTATTATTTTTGGGGTTTTTTTAAAAAATCAAATGATATAACTAAGAACATAGACCAAAGCATGCACCAATTTCAACCACTCAGAGAGACCACTTTTTATGTTTCAGTGAACCTCCTACCACATGCATCATTTTCCATTTATATGCAACTCACTCTAGCTTTACCGTTTTACATAAATTGAATAATTTTCTACAGCCAACCCAGTTTTCAGACCAAAACCCTCAGCAGAAATGCTGGGAAAATGCCTTTTGGGGGTGGTGGTGTTTTCTGGTTTGTCCACCAGATGGCGCACGTTCTGAATGTATCATATTTTCCGGCTTTGGAACTACATGGTCAAGGTCCCGCGTCCTAGGTTCTGGGCTCACATTCTTCCCTCTAATCTGTCTAAAGGTGATGGAGTTCATCTTTAGAGAGGCAGCAGAAGTCCTGACTGCACTTGTGGAATAGAGAGACAAGTCTCTCTCCTGTGCATCTCTGCCACATTCAGCAAACCTGTCGCGCTGAACGACTTCTGACCTGCATGTTTGGGTCTGTGCACACCTGTCTAGTCTCCTTCTCTCTCCCTCACCTTCTGTCCCTCAGGTTAGATTACAAGATCCTTCAGTGTCATAGCCCAAAGCTATGGGTTTACAAAGCACCCAATACCTATGGAGTTTCTTTTCAATAAAGTGGTTTGGAAAATAGTGGTTAGCAATCACAGTAACAGCCGAAAATGCGTGTATGGGCTTCAAAGCATGAAAAAGATAGTAGACTAGGAGTCAGAATATTAGGTATTTAGTCCCGGATTTTCTTAACAGGGTGTCTGAACTTGAGCAAGTCAGTTGAATTCTCTGGGGTCCATTTATGTGTATGAAGAGCGTTAAACAGAGCATTTACTAAGCCCCCCTTCAGTCCTGACGTATTTCAACTTGGGGGAGTTTTCTCTGGGGCAAGGGTGCCAAATTGCACCAGAAAAGACTCACTGGGGCAAGATCTTTGCACTCTGAGCAGAATAATTCTCTTGGGACTAGCACCGCCCCATACATCACCATTAGAATGCCGTCATCGTGCTAATTGACAGAGCATGAAAAATACCCCCTGCAGGAGGCAGCCAGCGCTTCTGTGTCCAGCGAGGAATGATCGTCAGTGTCACCTGAGATCCAAACCATGCCTGCTGCCCTCCCTTGGGGTGAACGCTTCCCAGTTACACAGCAATGGATCTGAACAGCAGAGGGAGAGAGTGACTGTGTGGTCCTGGCTCTCAGGTATAGGGTAGTAGTGGGACAGGGATTAACATGAAGAAGCAAGATGGAACAGATACGGAAAGATGGAGAGGAGGGAGCTGGGGCTGCTTTGTCACCGCCCAGCTGTGATGCTAATCATCCCCCCTTCAGTGTGGAGTCTGTGGGGAGTTATTTTCCCATAATGAGCCCTGTGAGAGGTGGAGTCAGGAAGCAAAGTTACTATGCAAATCCTCGTCCCATCTTTCCTACTAGACTAGTGGTGTCTGTTGTTGTTGTTGTTGTTGTGTGCTGTTGAGTCAGAACCATTCATAGCTGACCCTCCAGTGGTTTTTTTCAGAGACAGTTAATCGCATGGAAGGAGACTGCCCATCTATCTCCCATGGAGCACCTGGTGGATTTGAACC
>NW_006399867.1:8061527-8073015 GCF_000299155.1 Elephantulus edwardii
ATTACCCATCCTTCTCCCACGGAACAGCTGATGGATTCGAACCATGTGCCTTTGGGTTAACAGCGCAACTCCTTACCACTGAGCTACCAGTGTTCAATCACCTCACACTGGTGTCTAGCCAAGGGAAAAGGTGCCACAGAGGACTTTGTCATCGTCGAGACATTTTTGGTTGTCATTTTTGGAGATTGTTGTTGTTAGGTGTTATCAAGTCCCTATCACTCATAGCGAGCCTGAGAACAACAGATCTGAGTCTTGCTTTATCTGTGCCGTCTTCATGATCTCTGACATGCTCAAGGCTATGGTCGCAGTCACTGTGCCAATGAGAGAACGGAATCACATCCTGTGGGTGGGACCAGGGATCCTACTAAATGTCCCACAGTGTAAGAGAGGGTCCCCACAACACGGAATAACTCAGCCTAAAATGTCAACTGTGCAAAGGCTAAAAATTTGGGACTCTGGAGAAGTAATCGAGCCTCTCCACAACATTATTTTACTAAACTGTATCACTATTTTAATGGTTGGCTACCCAATGAGGACGGAGAGTGGGGTGGAGCTCCCCACTTAAACAAGCGTGGAAGGAGGAGTGGCATCCACTTCCATAATAGCTTGCCTCTGGAAACCCTATGAACCTGGAGAGAGGATGAAAGGCACCAATTACTATTATTATATTACTATTATTTTTACATGGCTGGGGAAAAAAATAATCTCAATTCTGTAGCCCCCTTGGCTGATTGCAATATGATTTTGCAGCTCCAAGCTGTGGAATCCACTCCCTGGCCCTTGAATTGAGGCAGGCCTGCGATTGCTCTGTGTAGGGAGATGCTTTGAAGTGAAAGGTAATTCCTACCTGTGCCTCAGGGACCTGGTACGCTCAGCCATTGCCTCTGAGCCCTGCTTCTGCCAAGGGAACAAGTCTAGGCTAGAACGTAGAGAGGCCTTTGAGAATACTGCTATCTACCCAACCCACAGCTGACCACACACTATGAGTGGCCCCACTCCCCCTAGTGTCATAGGTTTAAGGACACTGGTAAATTCTCTTTTAGGCCACTGATTTCCAAGGTTGTTGGTTATACCATGGTAGATAATGGATAGATATGGGCTTGAAATGACCATGTATTTAATGGTAAACTCTGAGGCCCATGGGAGACTTTTGAGTCCCACTTCCTTTGCTAATAACTGATATTTTTCTTTGGTCCAGAAATTTCTTAAGCCAACAAGTCAGTGCAAACACATGGGGGCCCTGTGTGTGTCACAGGAGCACTGGCCTTGTGTGTGTCACAGGACAACTGACCCCATGTGTGTCACAGGACAACTGACCCCATGTGTGTCACAGGACAACTGACCCCGGGTGTGTCACAGTAGAACTGGCCCCGTGTGTGTCACAGGACAACTGACTCCGTGTGTGTCACAGGATAACTGTCTCCATGTGTGTCATAGGTGAACTGGCCCCACATGTGTCACAGGACAATTGGCCCTGCGTATGTCGTAGGACGATTGAGTGATTGATTTTTTCAGGGATAGGTCACTGACCTTTCTTCCAAGGGCTGACTCAAACCTACGAACTTTCTGTTAACATTAACCATTAACTGAGTGCATTAACCGTTTACATCACTCAAGATCTCCTTCAGGGAGCACTGATGACTTAGAGGTAAGTTTGAATTGCAGTATGAATGCACTAGCTGCTCCATGAGAGAAAGCTGGGCAGTCTCCTCCTGTGCGATTTACAGCCTCTGAAAGCCCACTGGCAGGTCAACTACCTTGTCAGTTCTGACTCAACAGAACTCAATAACAACAACTCTTAAAGTGGGAAATGGGATCAAACAAAAGGTACTCTCAGCTACATCCTATTCTCCTCCCTCCAACAAACAGTATTAGGAAAGAAGAAGAAGAAAGGATGTTTAGGATTTTGGGGATATGGCCTGGAGATACTTAACTAAAGGACAATTAAAAGCTTAGAAAACTCAAATTCCAACCTGACAGTGTTGTTGGCTCTCACTAAACTTAACCATTTGGCCCTCACTTGCCACATAGATGTCAGAATTTGTGGCCATGTGTTAAGAAGTGAAAGGAGGTGTGGAAAGGGAAATTATTCCACTTGGAAATTTTTCTCTAAAGTTCTCTTAAAATTTTTTTTCTGTAAAATTCCTTTGAGTCCAATTTGGATCAGGACATTTTCTGCTAGTTTTTGTCATAGTGAATGCCAAGTAGCAACAGGATCTCTGAGATTGTTTTGGCTAAAGAGTAAATTTCACTCTCCTTAAGTTGCCTTGAGATTCCCAAAGCATCCCAGCTCCGGAACTAAACATGGTACCTATTTTCCTCTTGTAGTTGGGAACTGATTATAGAACTAGTGGCATTTCAAATTAGAAAAAGGAATCTTCTGAATGCCTCAGAAAACGTCTTACATCGAACCCAGTGTAAATCTCTATGGAACTGTCTTCCTGGAAGCAGTTGTGTGTGTTGGGAGGAGAAGGGGTGGAAGGAGAAGAAGGGGAGCAGGTTGTAACCCTGGCCACACTTGGAGGACACCAGGAACATTGTCTGGACTTTCTGAGTCTGTGGGCTACAATATTGAGGGTCTTCTTCTCTTTTCCTGATCCTCTACCTTTCCAAGCATGATGGCCCTTTCCAAGGACTGGCCCTTCCTAACAATATGTCCAAAGTATGTAAGAAGAAGTCCACTTCTCTGTGTGAGATTTGAGAATCTGATTGACTTCAGCACTGAGGACTGAGGGCTCATGATACATGTGATGTGGAGACCACAGAGATGGGAGACGTTAGGCCAAGCTCCTTAGTCAGACGAGGAAATTCACCTTTATCACTAAAAATGTGTCCCAAGGGAAAAATGTGTCTTAGCACAGCTCAAAGGCCTGAGGTATGAACCAAGAATAGTTGGGACTGAGAACCTTTAATTGTCAAATCTCTTTAAGGCTTTGAACCTGAATATCTTTAATTATAAAATGAACTTTGGAAAGAATAATAATGTAATGATTAATGTTAAATGCTTGGCAGAGTTCCTTTCTATTAAATTAATGTTGGCTCTTAGTTCTATTTGCTTGCTAAAAGTAAAGAGAACGTGAAACATTTACTGAAGAAGATCTAAGACTAAATAGCCTTCAGTATGGATTGTACCTAAATATCAAGGAAATGGAAATCTTCATAATTGGGTCAATAAAGACTATGAGACATGGAGAAAAGATTGAATAAGGATTTCATCTTACTTAGATCTACACGCACCACCCATGGAAACAGCAGTCAAGTAATCAGATGATGTGTTGTTGCATTGCGCACATGTGTTGCCAAGAACCTCTTTAAAGTGTTAAGGAGCAATGTGTTGTATAATGATTAAGGTGCATCTGATGCAAGCCATAGTATTATTTTATTTCATTAGTTTGCTTTCAATCATTCAAATACATTGTATTTTATGCAATCTTCCATACACACTGTATATGTTGTTAGGTGCCATTGAATTGGTCCTATGAACAGCAGATCTGAATCTTGTCCTATCCTGCGCCATCCTCACAATTTCCGACCCTCTTGAATCCATTGTTGTAGTCACTGTGTCAAGGCACTTGGTTGGGGGTCCTCTTCTCTTTCACTATCCCTCCATCTTTCCAAGCATGATGCCCCTCTCCAAAGAATCACCTCACCTGGGTATTTTTTAACTACTTCATATGCATGTCAAGTTGGACAATTGATAAGGAAGTCTGAAGAAGAATACATTCCTTTGACTTGTGGTGGTGGTAAATACGGACTGTCTCATGAACTGCACAAAGAGCACAGAAATCTGTCTGAGAAGAGGTAGCACCACAGGGCTCTTTAAAAGCAAGGATAATGACACCTTATCTCATGAACACTGGGCACGTTGTCAGGAGAGGTCAGTCCTTGGAAAAGATACCATGAGGTCAGTGATAAAGCGGAGGACTCTCAACAAGATGGACTGACACAGTGGACGCAACAATGGGCCTAACCACATTGTGAAGAACTTTTGTGAGGATGGCACCGAATCTGGCAGGATTTCATTCTGTTATTCATGCACAGAGTCACTAGGAAGTTGAGCCAATGTAACGGTTTGTAAGAGTGCTTGTTGGAATTATTCACCATCGCAAGAACATGGAAACAGCCCAAATGTCCAACCACAAACAAATGAATTGAAAAATTATGGTACATTCACACAATGGAATACTATGCAGCATGCAGGAATAACTTTATAAATTATTACCTAACTTGGGAGGGACTGGAGAGCATTATGCTGAGTGAACTCAGTTCCACAAGGATAAATATTGTATAAAACCATTATTGTAGAATGAGTATAAGGACCCAGGAGGGGTGGGAGAGGATGGAAGCAGAGGGATGTGGATGTGCAGGAGGAGGGGGGGATTAATCCTTGGATTGTACAATTTGATGGGGGGGTGAGGGAAATGGAAAGAATTTGTTCAAATTTGTATTCAAATTTTGTAAATAAACAAGTAGTGTGGGGAAAGAGTGCTTTTTGGAGGCAAGGATGGCCAACCTTTGTCTCACATACTTCAAGCATGTTGATAGGAGAGGCCATTCCTTGTAGAGGGGATCATGCTTGGAAAGGTAGAGGGTCAGTGAGGGAGAGAAAGACCCTCAGTGAGATGGATTGACATAGTGAATAACAGCATAAGCTCAAGTGTGTCAGGGACGCTAAGAATGGAGAGAATTATGCTAAGTGAACTAACTCAGTCACAGTGTAGGACCATTATTGTAGAACATGTACAAGGACCCAAAATGGGGGGGCCTTAAATATAGGGTTGCATAATTTAATGGGCAGCTAGTGGGTTTGAATTACCACCCTTGTGGTTAGTAACCTAATACATAACCCGTGAGGCCACCAGGGCTCCCAGAACACTTGGTCATGCTAATGCGAAACCTGTACTTGAACCAAGAGGCAGTCGTCAGAACAGAGCAAGGGAACACTGCATGGTTCAAAATTGGGAAGGGCATACACCAGGGATGCATCCTATCTCCATACCTTTTCAACCTATATGCAGAACAGATTATCCGGGAGGCTGGGCTCTATGAGGAGAAATGTGGGGTCAAGATTGGTGGACAATTTATCAACAATCTGCGTTATGCGGATGACACAACCCTGCTTGCTGAAACTGAAGAGAACCTGAAGCGCCTGCTGCAGAGTGTCAAGGACTGCAGCCTACAATATGGATTGAGGCTCAATGTCAAGAAGACAAAGATTCTCACCACTGGACCAATTGGCAGCATCAGGATGGATGGTGAAGAGATTGAGATTGTACACAACTTTAGTTTGCTTGGCTCCATAGTCAACAGTCTTGGCACCAGCAGCCAGGAAATTAAAAGGTGCATTGCCATGGGAAAGTCTGCTGTTAGGGACCTCTCCAAAGTACTGAAGAGCAGTGGTGTCTCTCTGGAGACTGAGGTGTGTCTGGTACAGGCCATGGTCTTTGCAATCACTTGTTAGACATCAAAGAGTTGGACAATGACTAGGGAGGATAGAAGGAGAATTGATGCCTTTGAGCTTTGGTGCTGGAGAAGAGTATTGAGGGTACCATGGACTGCTAAGAAAACAAACAGATTCATCCTGGAAAGGGTTAAGCCAGGTGGCTCTTTGGAGGCAAGGATTCTGAGGCTCCGTCTAACATACTTTGGTCATGTTGTAAGGAGGGACCAGTCCTTGGAGAAGGGCATCATGCTTGGTAGGGTGGAGGGACAACGCAGGAGGGGACGGCCCTCTATGAGGTGGACTGATTCAGTGACTGGGACAGTCGGGATGAGTGTGTCGGAGACAATTAAATTGGCACAAGACAGAACAGAGTTTAGGGCTGTTGTACATAGGGTCGCTATGAGTCGCAAGCGACTGGACGGCATAGAACAACAACAACAACAACAATTTGATGGGTGAAGGGAGGGATTGGTAAAGGAAAGGGAAAAGATTCAACGTTAAAAACAACGTATATGAACTTTATGAATTTGGTATGTAAACCAGTATAACATAAAAAGAAAAAAAAAAGAATGGTGCAAGATAGGACAGGATTCAGGTCTGTTGTTCTTAGCGTCACTATGAGTTATATGGCACCTATCAACAGCATCAATAACAAATTAGCATTACTGAGGCTTTGGTGATTCCATAGAAGAATTCTTGCCTTCATTCAGGAAGCCTAGATAATTCATGCAGCACACGCTCAGACATCCCAGCTTTGCTTGGAGGCTTGTGCGTTGCTATGAGGCTGAACAGTGAGTAGAGCTTCCAGGCTAAGATAGACTAGAAAGGGAAGCCTGGTAATCGACTTTCTCAAGGCAACCAATGAAAATCCTAGGACTCGCAGTGGTCCCATCTGATTGGTGGGAATGGCACAGTTGTACCGCCCCTTGTCCATGTGGTTACCGTGACTTGAGAGCAGCCAATAACTACAAGTAGTACTATTACTGTTGTTGTCTTGCGAGATGTTAGGCGCTGGAATCAGAAGTGAAGTCCTTGCTATAGTTCTACACTAAACCACCTTGTGCAAAAAAAACCAAACAAACAAACAAAAAAAAAAAACAAACAAGGAAGTAAATAGAGGTCTCCTTTCTGTCCACACTCAGAGTTCACTCCCAACATTCCCCTTTCTTCAAACCCTCTTTCTCTCTTCTTAAGGACTATTTACTTTTCCCTTTTATCTCTTGGTAAGAACACCAGGAGAGAAATTGAAAGGGGGAAAAAAAAGGCTAAGCTGTCTGTGATAGGAGAACAGAGCGTGTGATAATGATATATAAAGCTAAAAGCACTAAGTGGGCAAAGCCGGTGCTACAGAAGTGAGTAAAACGAAGAGAAATCCATCCCTCGAGAGCTCTAACACATAACTCAAATAATGGGAGCGGCAGGGGTCTGCGATGCCTGGAAGAGCATTTGCTCTCCGCCAGCACAGAGCCTCTCTGCCCAGCATTTCTAATTCCCTGAATCGTCCTGAACAGACTTTCCCCACCAGCAGCCCTGGGATCACCACTGGCTGATGTGGGGCTTCTTCCGAGCAAACCTGGGAAGATCGTGCCCGCTCTAAGAGCAGCAGAGACCCGAGGCTTAGTCCAGGGCATGACGAGATGAAGACTTGCACAGGTACTCACACCTGGACTTCAATTCTGCAGCTACCACTTTTCTTGCATGGTGGGAGGAGAAAATGTACAGAACAAAACACTCAATTCTATGATCGCTACGTGGATAATTTAATGACATTAATTATAGTCTTCAAATGGTGCAATCATTCTTCTATCCTTTTCCAAATCATTCTACCACCGTACGCATAAATTCAATGTCTTTTAAGCAAAATCTCCCTCTTTCTCGCTCCAGTCCTCCCCTGTGCCCACCAATAAGCTTTGGTTTCTCTGTAGTTGCTTATTTATTATGAGCGATATTGTATAGCATTTGTCCTTAGGTAGTGGACTTCACTTACTTTGCTCAGCTTGATGTTCTCCAGGATCGTCCATGTTGTGGCTTGCACCAGAAAGCAATTCTTCTTTATAATTGAATACTAGTCCCTTCTTCTGCTATTCGTGAGGCTGAGAATAGAAACAGAACAGTTGTCTGATATAGTGCTGGAACTGAGTTTGAAAGACAATCAGAACACTATTAAGAAAGAATCACCTCCTCAAAAATAGAACTGAAAAGACTCAAATTCATTGCCGTCACCCTGGAATTGAATCATAGATGGCTCGCCATTGGGTTTCTGAGGCTGTACCTTGCATGAGAGGAAATTGTTTCTCTTTCTCCTGGAGAAACACTGGTGGATTAAAACGTCTAGAGGGACATGGCCTTTGAGTTAGCATTTCAGCTCCCTATGGACTATGCTCCCTCCTCAAAGTATAGCCTTAATGGCATGGAAGGACTAACATTTTCAATGAATGAAGGTCCTTTATTTGCTGATGTAGCTACAAATATCCATCAATACTTGGAATGTAGAAAGTATGAGTCTAGGAAAATTGGAAGTTGTAAAAAAGTGAGATGCAATACATTAAGATCAAGATACTAAACATTAATGTTGGTATGAACTGGAATTGGACATTTTGAATCAGACAGTCGTGTGGTCTACTATGCCCAGAATGACAAAGTGGAGAGGAATGGAGTCACATTTGTCATAAGAAACATTTCAAAATAGGTTCTGAAGTACAAAACTGTCAATTATATAATAATATTCCTGTGCACACATGGAAGACACATTTAACGTGACTATTGTTCAATTTACACACCAGTAACTAGAGCCAAAGATTGAAAAATTGAGAATTTCTGCCAGCTCCCGCAGTTTGAAATGAATCAAACATGCAATCAAGATGCATTCTATGCATTCCAACTTGTGTTGGATACAAAAATTGTAAACAACAACAGGAAAAGTTAGTGACTGGAAAACACAATTTTTTTTTTCAGAAACAACATTGGAGATCTAATGATGATTTTTTTAAAACTACAACTTGTTTGTGGCAAATAACTTTTTTAAAAAAAGAAAATAAAATTATATAGTTTCACTGGTGAATTCTACCAAACATTCAGAGCATTGACCCCAATTCTGTGCAAACAATTTTAGTATATTTGAAACTTTATCAGATGTACTTTGGACATGTTGCAAGGAGGGACTAGTCCTTGGAAAGGGACGTCATGCTTGGTAGGGTGGAGGTACAGTGCAAAAGAGGAGGACCCTGGATGATATTAATTGACTCAGTGACTGGGGTAATGGGATAGGTGTGTCAGAGATGATGAGGTTGGCTCAGGATAGAGCAGGGTTTGGTGCTATTGTACATAGGGTCACAGGTGACTTGATAACACAACAACAACAGTTTACACTAAGAAACATTCTTTGATGGTTATTAGTGATAGGAAGAAAGGGAAAGGGAATTGAAAATTCATAAATAGATAATAGACACGTTAAAATGGATGAAAGGAAAGGCAATAAGAGGATTCTCAGAACAACACTACTAAAGAAGAAAGATGTAAAAGGAATACAATCAACAAAACTAAACACTGTTACATCCATAATTTAGCACTATGACAAATAATAAACCTTAAAATAAAATAAACACACAAACAACAATGATAACCCTTGCTTGCTGGAGTATATAGAAATCAAATTGAATACAGGTGTACAAAGAGACTATGGAATAACAGCTAAAATGATGATAAGAGCAAGACTAGGGGCCAACTGTGAAAGAGACCATCATGTGTTTATGTGGAAGCTCAAGTTGAAACTGAAGAATATTATAACAAATCTGCGAGAGCCAATACATGACGTTGAGTTTAATCTCACCTGAATTTAGGAACCATCTCAATAATAGGTCTAAAGCATTTAGCATTGTTGACTGAAAACCAGATAAATGAGGTAATCATACATCATACATCATACATGAAGATAGATAAATACATCATACATGAAGAAAGCTAAAGGTCATTAAAAAGACAGCAAGGAAATAGAAGACCAAAATAGATGTCAACAGAGACTCTGAAATGTACTATTGAACTTGGAAAATCTACAAGCAACAAAAGAAATTACAAAGTAAGAAGGATGAACAGATTTCAAAGGTAGGCTCAGGAAGAAAAAAAAAGAGTATTAACATGAAATGTGCAAAGACACATTTTTTGGTTGGATAACCAAAAAAGAAGAACACACTTAGCATTTCTCAAATTGAAAGAACAGAAGAAAATGTTCAAGCCTTGATTTGCAATGCTGAAGGATTCGATGGGCAAAATGTGTATTAATGCAGGAAACTTCAAAAGAAGATGGAAGGAATACATAGTCACTGAACCAAAAAGAATCAGAATTCAATCAGTTCAGGAATTAGCATGTGATCAAAGACCAAATACTCTAAAGGAAGAAGTCTAAGAGGCACAAAAAGTGTTAATGAAAACCAGGATTCCAGTAATTGCTGAAATACTCATTGAAATGCTTCAGTAAATGGACGTAGTGTTGAAAATACTCATTCATTTATGCCAGGAAATTTGGAAGACAGCTACCTGATCAACCAAAAATAGAAATACACATTTGTTTCCATCCCAAAGAAAAGTGATCCAACTAAATGCTGATCCAACAATCTCATTAATTTCACATTAAAGTAAAATCTTGCTAAAGAGAATTTTAAAAGATCTGGAGCAGCACATCCACAGGTAACTTCTAGAAGTTCAAGCTCGATTGAGAAGAGACTGTGGAACGAGGGATATCCTTGTTGGTGACATATGGATCTTGGCTGAGGGGAAAAAATATCAGAAAATATGTTTACCTATGCTTTATTGATTATACAACAACATTTGACTGCATGGAACATAACAAATCATAGGTGACTTTGTGGAGCATGGGGATTCCAAAACACTTTTGGATCCAGTATATTGACCCAGAAGTAACTATTCAAACAGAACAAGGGGATGTTGCGTAGTTTAAAAATCAGGAAAGGTACGTAAGGGCTTGTGTCCATTCTCTATAATTACTCAAACTATATGTTGAGCGAATAAAGAAAAATGTGGCATCATGATTGGTAGAGAACTCAACAACAACCCATGACACGCTTGCTAAAACAACCTTGCTTGCTGAATTAAACAAACAAAAAAAAACAAACCAAAAAACCCAACAACAAACCAACAACCAAAAAAAAAACCACTGAAAGTGTGCACCGATGAAGCTCAAGTACTGTTTGTTGCCTTCATTATGGATTCTATTTCAACATAAAAACAAACAAACAAACATCTTCACAAATGGACTAAGAGACAACAGTCTGATAAATGGAGAAAAGTTTGAAGCTCTCAAGGATGTAATTTAACTCGGATTCACAATAACCACCCATGGTCACAGTAGTCGAGAAATCAAAGGCCCTATGACCATATTACGTTTGACATATCTAGTGTTAAAGATTTCATTTAAAGTCTCAAAGAGCAAGGGTGTTATTTGGAGCACTAAAGGGCACGTCAAATGATATTTTTCAATCACTTCAAATGCATATGAAACGTGAACAATGTGTAGACTGGAAAAGAATTGATTTCTTTGAATTGTGATGTTGGTAGAAAACATTGTATATACCCCTGTACTGCCAAAAGAACAAACAGTTCAATCTTGGACAAAATACAACCAGAATTCGTCTTAGAAATAAGGATGATGAGACTGTATCTCGCTTGCTTTGGGCTTGTTATTAGGCGAGTCTAGCCCCTGCAAAAAGACATCATGGTTAGTGAAGGATTAGCAAAAAAAAAAAAAAAGGAAGATTCTTAACAAGCTGCACCGACACAGGGACTAGAATAATGGATTTGGACACATCAGCGACGTGAAGATGACTCAGGATTGGCCATTTGTCATTGTGCTTTTCATAGAGTTGCTATGATTCAGAGCTGACAGGTATTTCACTGCATGATTATACTGCATTCAGCTCATCCATTCTTCTGTTGATGGTCATTTCAGTTCTTTCCAAAAGCCACTTTGAATTGTGTGATACTGACTAAGCTGACACTTCACCTCCCTGAACTCCAGTGTTCAGTGGAAGT
>NW_006399867.1:8073115-8096099 GCF_000299155.1 Elephantulus edwardii
GGAAGGGCTAAGATGTGCCTGATTCAGGCCACTGTCTTTTCAAGTAATTGCTGTGCATCTGAGAGCTGGACAATGAAAAAGCGTGATTGAAGAAGAATTAATGCCTTTGGGTTGTGATGTTGGAGAAGAGTACTGATATCCATCCCATGGGCTGCCAAAAGAACAAACAGAAATCCTTGAAGAATTGCAGCCAGGGTGCTCTTTGTAAGCAAGGATAGCCAAGTTTCCTCTCTCATACTTTGCATATGTTGTTTGGAGGGGCTATTCTTTGGAAAGAGACATCATTCTTAGAAAGGTGAAGGGTCAACAAAAGAGAGGACAACCCTCAAACAGATGGGTTGACACAGTGACTGCAGCAGCAATGAGCTCAAGTGTGTCAACAATGATAAGGATGGCACAGGATAGGACAAGGTTCTGATTGTTGTGCGTTGGGTTGCTGCGAATGGTACATGACTTAATGGTGTTAAAAACAACAACACTGTTTCAGGAACCTACAGAAGTCTGCTAAGCAGGGATCTTTTGGTTTTGCCTTTGTTTTAGCACTCTGTTGTACACCAGTGTCCCTTACTCACCATCACAAGAACTTGGAAACAGCCCAGATATTCAACCACAAATGAATGGATTGAGAAGTTGTGGTACATTTATACAATGGAATACTATGCAGCACGCAGGAGTAATGATTTTGTAAATTACTACCTAACCTGGGAAGGCCTGGAGAGTGTTATGCTCAGTGAACTAACTGAGTCCCACAAGGACAAATATTGTATAAAACCATTACTGTAGAATGAGTATGAGGATCCAAGGTGTGTGGGGGTAGAGGGTGGAAGCAGAGAGGTGAGGATGGGTGGGGGTGGCATGTTAATCACAGGGTTGCACAATTCGATGGCTGGGAGTGGTGAAGGAAATGGGAAGGAGGGAAGGATCTTGTGTGAAAAACATTGTATTCGAACTTTGTAAATAAATCAGTATAAAATAAAAAAATTAAAAATTAAAATTAACAACAACAACAAAAAGAAGAAATCCCGTGGGAACTCTGGCTGTGGTGCTGAGTTGACTCTATTGCAATTGATTTTTCATTTCCTTTAGTGGTAGATTTTTATTGTTATTCATATGTGACTTTTTGCAACTTGTGCTTGGTATGGAAAATTGCATTTGCTATTTTAATATGTTTTGTATAATTTAGTGATTTTTATTCATCGTATTATAAAACACACATCATCACTATGTGTGCTCAAATTTTCCTCTCACCTTAACAAAATCCCAGTGTCCCTTCAATAAGAATCTTGTTTTGTCTCTTCCTCCCTCCTTTGGCACCTACTTTGTTCCTTATACCTTTAAATTCTTGGCACCTACTTTGTTCCCTATACCTTTCCTTATTCTAAATTCTAAATACTTTGTCTATGTGATATAGTACAATAGCTGTCCTCTTGTGGTGAACTTGCTTCACTCAGCATAATGTTCTCAACATTCATCATGCTGTGACCTGCAGCAGGATTTCACTTCTCTTCATGACTACATAATATGCCATTGTATATACACGGATGTGAAGCTCAAAGGCCCAGGTTCTGAAATGTACTATAGAAGCCATGCAACTACTAAAGCCTTTTCTCTATTATTCTGTTACTCACTCCTTGCACAAATGTCATAAAATCTAGTTGCTACTATTACGGAGGACAGAAGAGTTAGGAGCTACGCAGAAGAAAGAGCATAAGGCAATAATTTCAAAGGTACTTTTTGTTGCACTGACTATGCCATGGACTTCCAAGAGAACGAGTAAGTCTGTTTTGGAAGGAGTACAACCAAGGTTCTCCTTAAAGTCAAGGATGATGAAACTTCCTCTCATGTACTTTGAGCATGTTGTCAGCAGGGACCAGTCATTGGAAAAAGACATCACATTGAGAAGGGTAGATGGTTGGAGAAAAAGAGTAAGACTCTCAAGAATATTTTGAGACAGTGACTGTACCATTGGGATGAAACACATCCGAGATTATGAGGATGGTACAGGGTAAGACAAGGTTAAGATCTGTTCTTCACAACCTTTTGTCACATGTCCTTATACGATAAACAGAAGAGCAGACTGTTTTATCAGCATCACTCGGCAAGGTTATCCTTTGTCCAGGAAGCTCTACTTGGGTAGACTGAGACACAAGTTAAGAATGATGCAGAAGTACAGTTTTCTTTCCTGGTGCACACTGGAGCTATGAAGTAAACAGTAGCTCTCCATCTTGCATGTACCCTGGGATCCCCCTTGATTTTCACACCATTGAATTTAACTAGCCAATGAACTCTATTTCCATCTTTCCTCATAACATCTGGATGACATCTGGCTGGAGAGGCTATCTCATGTCTATTTCTAAAACCTCCCCCTCCTTCTTATGCTATTTCCACTGTGTGTGTGTGTGTGTGTGTGTGTGTGTTTTAATAGTGACATTCTAAGGAACTTGGATATTGCCATTACACACTTTTAAATGTGATATCACTGTAGTGTTGCTAGGTGAGAGGGGTTTTGATGACATCAGAAGTTACCCCTGGTTTCCATCTGATTAGAAATGCAAAGTTTCTTCAATGGCATGTCTGAAGTGTAAACTCAAAATTCAGCAGTAACAGAAGAAGGGGAATTTAAATTTTACATTTAAGATAGGCATTTAAATTTTACATATTTAAAGTGCATCAGAGTTTTACTATGTATTCACATACATTACCCACAAATTGCCATTTGGATTAAAAAGCCCAACCAAATTCACTGACATTGAACTGATTCTGCTGAGAGTGACCGTGCAGGACAGAGTGGAACGCCATCCAGGCTTACCTGGGCTTTAAGTCTTTACAGAAGCAGACTGCCATATCTTTCTCCCTGAGAATGGCTGATGGCTTCAAATTGCCATTCAGACAATATAAAGTGCACTGAGTAGACCTCCAATAGCCAAGTAGCTACTCTCTATAGAATGTTCAATGGCTGTGATTTTTTTGCTTTCCTCTCGAAATATCTCTGAGTGGACTTGAATCTCCAACCTTTTTGTTATCAACTAAGTATGTTAACCATTTGCACCACCCAGGACCTCATATTAAATCAAATCAAGCCTGTTGCCATCAAGATGATTCTGACTCATGACAAAGCTATTGGAGAGAATAAGACTGTCCCATTGAATCTCCAAGAATGTAATCATTACAGAAGCTGATTTCCTCCTCTTTTTCCAGTAAAGCAGCTGGTGGGTTTGAATCCTAGCTCTGTCATTATTTAAATACCAAGCATTTAACCCTTATACCACCAGCACTCCTCTCCTGGTTATTAACTTAGCTCAGCTCAACTCAACTCAACTCAACTCAATTCAGCTCAACTCAACTCATTGCTATCAAGTTAGAATCAATGCATAGCTGACCCTCTACCAGGTTTCTCAAGCTATAAATGTCACAAAAGGAGAATGCTCATCTGTCTCCCATGGGCCCAACTGGTGGATGGATGTAAACTGCCAGAGAAGTTCAGCCTTTGGCTTAGTTACACGACTCCCTTTAGGCTAGGCCACCAACAATGAAGCTATGTTGTTAAGTGCCATTGAGTTAGATCCTACAGAGTGACCTTTTGTGTAACAGAACAAAACCCTTCCTACAACTGTCCTCATAATCTCTACTGTATTAAAGCCCATTGTTACAGTCACTGTGCCAATCTAGCTCATTGAGAATCTTCCTCATTTTTTGCTGATGCTCTACCTTTCCTAGCAGGATGTCCTTTTCCAAGGACTTGCCCCTTCTGATAGTAGACCCAAGGATGGGGCAGAATAGGGGAAGGTTATGATCTGTTGTTCATGAGGTTGCCCTAAGTTACTGTGGGCTCAGCAGTACCCAAGAACAACAGCATCAACAGCATCCCTGACCATCGTGACCACCTGTGCACCACAGAATGAGCACCTTGTCCCACACTATCTCCATGGCGGGTCCAGATGGAGCCATTATAATCAACATGGTTTTCACTGTCTGATTTTCAGAAGCTGATCACCAGGCTTTTTCTCCTAATTAGTCTGGAAGCTCCTCTGAAACTCATTCTGCACCAGAGCCACAGACAAGCCTCTACTAATAGATGGGTAATGATTGGGTATGAGATGCACAGGCTGCAAATGAAACCGGAGACTCCCACTGGAAAGGTGAGAATGCCACCTCAGAACCACCTATGTTCCCATAACATTCCATTAGAATGCGAACCCACCCAACTGACCTGCTTTGTGGAGAGGAAATTAGAGTTCAACCTCAGCTGTCATTTCAGAGAGAAATTAAAGGTTTGCCTCTCACGCCCCATGCCTTGCTAACACAGCAACCCACGTTCTCACTTGCCAGAAAATGGTCAGCTCAGATACAGCAGCAGAGCAGAGGGAATTCAGAAGTCAGCTACTGTGAGAATAACTTTAACTGTCTTAATTGTTGACCAGGATGGCAATGATACCACCTTCCTGGCAGGGTGCAACCATGCTTTTTTTTTTCCTTGCCTTGACAAAAGCATTAGTGTGCTATTTTTCTATTATTTCCCTTTTCCAGGTCTTGCCAAGAAATCCAGATCACTCGAGATTGAAGACACTAAAATAATAATAATTAATAATAATAATAATAATGATGATGATGATGATGTCAGTATGTGAAGTTGGTTTCTCCTTGTATTAGAACTGTCCTGTGGGGTTTCCACGGTGTCTCTGCAGAAGCATCTCTGGCTCCTGCAGTGGCTAGTGGGTTCGAGTACTGACCTTTTGATTAGCTGCTGAGTGCATAATTGTAGGGCCCACCAGGGTCCCTTATGGAAGGATTATTGACTGAGTGGCATGTTGGTAATGGAAAAGATGAGGGGGCACATCACTGCCTTGAAGCCTGCACATGGGAATGCTTCTTTCATATCCCACCTATAGAGGTGACTTTTATAGTGCTGTAGCTGAGGCAACGGTAACAGCGGGAAAGAGTTGAGAGAGTTGTTCCTCTGCCATTTATATTCAGAGTGCTTCTTAGAAGAGAGGATGGTGAGACTTGGTCTCATGTACATGTTATCAGGAAAGGCCAGTGCTGCAACAAAAGGCTCAAGCATAGCAGTGACTGTGAGGATGATGCTTAACCAGTTAGTGTTTTGTTCTGTTGCCCTCAAGTCTGCTTTGAGCTGGAATTGACTTGATGCCACCTAACCACAAGAAGGATGGACCCAATGACTGTAGTTCATGGGGTCACTATGAGCTGTGGTCAACTTGATGGCACCTAACAACTGTGACAACAGCAACTTAAGCAATGGGCTCAAGGTATCAGAAACGATGAAGAAGGCATAGAATAGGACAAGGTTCAGATCTGCTGTTCATAGGTTCACAGGATGTTCATAGGATGAGTTGTACTTGACTTGATGGCACCTAACAACAGCAATGCTTGGGCACCAAATTCAGTACATGAGATGAAGAGAGAGAGAGAGAGAGAGAGAGAATGCTGTCGTTGAGTTTACTCCCTGTGAGCAAGTTGGTGTCAGGTCCTTTGTTCTCTGCGTATTTTACAGTATATTTGAGTCTGTCATTGTAGTTATTAGGCCAATCAATCTTATCAACAGCTTCTCACAACCTTGGTGATTGAATTGAGATTGGTCTGCTTCACCAAACATGATGTCCTCCTCTAGCAACTGATCCTTCCTATTGATGTGTCCAAAACAAGTGAATTGGACAATATTCTATGGTGATCTACAGCATTTTCACTTGCTCATTTTAAAGACTGAGGTGCACCTGGTTCAACCATGGTGTTCTCAATTGCTTTGTATGCATCTGAAAGTTGAGTAATAAGAATGTTCCATCAACAGGAAAAGAACAAACACATCTTCCCTGGAGGAAGTGCAATCGGGGTCATCTTTGGAGGCAAATATGATGAAACATCATCTCACATACTTTAAGCATTGTGGCAGCTGGGGTTAGTCCTTGGAAAAGGATATCATGCTGGGAAAGGTAGAAGGTCAGTAAAAAAGAGGAACAAGACCCTCAACAAGGTGGAGTAACTATAACAGGGGGTTCAACTATATCGGAGATCATGAGGTCAGCACAGGTTAAGGCAGAGCTCAGCTCTGTTGTTCATAAGGTCACTAGGAGCCATGGTCAACTTGATGGCACCTCACACATGTGACAACAGCAACTAAGGGAAGTGAATTAGACAATATTCTCTGTTGATCTGTAGCATTTTCTCTGGTTAATTTTTGTAAGTAGATCACCAATTTTGAGATGTTGTTGTGACTGTTGTTAACTGCTTTGGAGTTGAGTATCACTCAAAGTGACCTTACAAACAAAAGATCTGAACCCTGTTCTATAAATATCATCGTTTCTCTAATGTTCATAGAGTTTCCAAATGCCTGTTTAAGAAGGGGATGTCAATCCTGCTTCCAAGCCTGTCTTAATCTGGGAGCTCTATTAAACTGTGTCCACCATGGGTAACTGTTAATGGCACTTGACACACCAGTGACACAGCATTCAGTATCACAGCAACCCCAAGTTATCTCTGTACAGTGAACTGACAGACCAGTGCTGTACCACTTAGAACAATGCTCTTCCCAAACACAATTAATGCAGGCCCTCAGGTAAAACTGACTTTTAAATACAAAGGCCCATTCACCAGGTCCTGATTGACTTAAATAAGAGGCTTCCACCCCACAGCTGATTGTTAACTAAATCCAGATGATCAATCAACTTACACAGGATTGTCAATCAAATAAAATGACCAAACAGTTTACACTCAACTTTCAACTAAATCAAGAGAACCTACCCTGCAGAATCCTGCTTCACATGTGAGCCTCCAAACTGGAGACCAATTTTGAAATTGAAGACTGATTTTTGGAAGTAGGTCTTTCTCCCTAATCTGTGTTAGTCTAGGTGTTCTGCTGAAGCTTGTCCACCATGGGTCACGCTACCTGCATCTGAAATATTGGAGGTGCCGTGTCGGATCAGCACACCAGCCACTTCAGTCCCACTCACTGGCAGGCCGATGGTGAGAGATGGCATTACATTTAGGCCTCTTTGAAGTGTTCTCTCAGACCCCTTTTTGTATCATTTGATTCCCTCTTAAAAGCCCCTTTGCCCTTATGACATAACTATCAAAACTCTTTGGGCATCTATAAATAGAAAACTTAGCTTGAACTTTTCCTTGGACTCAAGGATTCTGAAGCTTCATCTTACATACTTTGGGCATGTTGCAAGAAGGTCCTTGGAGAGGGACATCATGTTTGGGAGAGTGGAGGGACGGCACAGGAGAGGAAGACCCTTGATGAGATGGATCTGTTCTATGAGTGGAGTGGTGGGAATGCGTGTGTTTGAGACAGCAAGGTTGGCACAGGATAGAACGGTGTTTAGGGCTCTTGTACATAGGGTCACTATGAATCGCAAGTAACTCAATGGCACACAACAACAACAACAGCTTGAACTGGCTTACGCCAAAAAGGATGTTTATTGACTTATGTGGCTGTAATAATTTTGGGCATTGCTGAATATAAATAAAAAACAACAACAACAAACCAAACCCAAGTGTATTGTCATTGATTCTGACTCAGAGATCTGATGGGTTCCAACTGTCAAACTTGGTTAGCAGCCAAGAACTCTTACCTACTGTGCTACCAGGGCTCTTCTTGTACCTTTTGTTATTATTGTTGCTATATAAACTTGAGTCTGAACAGATTCATAGCAACCATGTGTACAGCAGAACAATATTCTACCTGATTCTGGGCCATGCTCACCACCTCTGTCGCGCTTAAGCCCACTGCTGCAGACACTGTGTCAATCCATCTTGTTGGGGGTCTTCTTTTGTTGACCCTCTACTATTTGAAATATGATGTCGTTTTCCAAGGAAGGTTCCTCTGCAGAAATACTCAAAATGTGTGAGATGAAGACTCACCATTTTTGTTGCGAAAGAACACTCTGGCTAAGCTTGTTACAAGACAGAGTTGGGGTTTTCCCTCTTTTGGTAGTCTATGCTATATTCTCTATTCACAAACAACACAGTTTAAAGGCATCATTTCTTCTTTAGTCTTCCTTAATCATTGTTCAACTTTCATATGCATATAAAGCCCTTGAAAATATTATGATCACACAGAGGTTACTTTTTCAAAGCATCATCCTTGCTCTTTGGCACTTTAGAGAAGTCCTTAGCACCAGATATGCCAATCTGGTTTTTCACTCTTGCTACTTGGAGTGTTAATTGTGAACCCAAGTTAGATTAAATCCTTGAAAACATCAATCTTTTCTCCATTTATCATGCTATTGTATATTAGTCTAGTTATGAAGATTCTTGTTTTATTTATGTTTCGGTGTAATCCATATTAAAGGCTATGTAGTCTTTGAGCTTCATCAGTAAGGGCTTCAAGTTCTCTTTGCTCTCAGCTAGCACAGTTGTGTCACTGTATATCACAGATTGTTAATTAGTCTTTCTGGAATCATGATGCCACATTCTTCTTCATCTAGTCCAGCTTCTTGAATGATTCTCAGCATCTACAATGAATAGATATGGAGAGATGGTACAACTCTGATATACATTTTTCCTGATTTTAATACATATAGTGTTCCCTTGCTCAGTCTGAATGATTGCTTCTTCATCTATGTATAATTTTCACATGAGCACAATTAAGTATTCTTGAATTCCCATTCTTCGCAATATTAGCCATGATTTACCATGATCCACACAGTTAAATGCCTTTGCACAGTCAATAAAACACAGAAAAACATATTTTCTGGTATTCTCTGCTTTCAGACAAGATCAATCTGACATCACCAGTGATAACTTTGGTTTCATGTCCTCTCCTGAATTTTACTTGAATTTCTCACGTTTCCCTATTGACCTGCTGCTCCAAGCATTTTTAAAATTAATCTTCAGCAATATTTTATTTGCATGTGAAATGAATGATATTATTTAAAAATTTCAATTTGCCAATGCTGTCAGTGCAACTTAGATTTCTTCTGCAGTAACAAAAAGCCTTAGTTATATGCTTCATAAAATAGTTCAGTATCAACTAATTCTTTTTTGTACAATGACTCTGTGTGTTCTTTTCTGTGCCATTTGATGTTTTTCCTAAGAATCCTCTTCAGTGTTGCAACTCAAGGCTTGAATTCGTTCTTCAGTTCTTTCAGCATGAGAAATGCCTAGTATATTTTTCCCTTTTTGTCTTCTAACTCCAAGTCTTCTTCACAATTTTATCATATTATTTTGTTTTGTCTTCTGGAGCTGCCGTTTGGAATCTTCTGCTCAGCTCTCATATTTCATCATTTCTGCCTTTTTTCACATGAACAGTTGATAGTCTGTTCCATAGCTGGTCTCTCTTGTTTTGACTGTTGATAGTGAGATTCTCTACAACTTCTTTCGGGAGATGTAGTCTGTTTAGTTACTGTGTATCCTGTGAGATGAGTCCCCTATGTTTAGTCACTGTTTATGTTTTTTTGAAAAAGGTATTAGAAATGGGTAAGTCACTGATTGTACGATATTCTATCATGCAATCTCTGGCCTCATTTCTATCACCAAATCTATACTTTTTTTTTTTTTACTACTAAGTCTTATTTTGGGTTTCCAACATTTCCATCCCAGTGCCCAGTTAATATTAGTGCATTTTGATTGCATGCTTGATCACTTTCTGACTGAAGAAGTTGACAGAAACCCTCAATTTCTTAATCTTTGCCTTCAGTGCATAAATTTGAAGAATAGTTACATTGACAAGTCTTCCTTGCATTAATATTAATAAAAAAATTATTATAAGGCCCATAAAAAAGGGGGGGAAACCCGAAAAACTAGTGACCGTTTTAAGAAGTGGTGACAAGCATTAGATATTTGCAGCCAAGTAAAATGCTGTATGGCTTGAAAGTCCAAAAGGAAAATGGGTGCTGGCGATCAGCCCTTTTGATTTAAAAATTTTCAAGCTTTCTCACCCATCTTTTTAAAAGCGTCTAACTGTCACAGTAGTTAAAATGCTTGACCGGGAACTGACAAGATTGTGGTTTCAATCCATGATGTGCAATGGGAGAAACATGTTTTCATTAAAGGTTACATGCTTGGGACCCGCATGGGGAAGTTCTACTCTCTTCAGCAGGGTTGTTGTGAATCAAGATAAATTCAAAGTGTGTGTGTGTGTGTGTGTGTGTGTGTGTGTGTGTGTGTGTGTGTGTGTGTATGGATAAAATGAGGAATGAAACACAGACCCTTGCCTTCATTTCTCAACTCCACTAATGCCTAAAATGTCAAGGCTTATACATTACACTTACTTTTTTCACAACTCCCAATTTTCTTAGATTTATACTTTGTATATTCTGCATTTTAATCTTTTTAAAACAAGATTGGAAGCAGGAGTGGCATCCACTTCCATAATAGCTTGTCTCCAGAAACCCTATGAGCCTGGAGAAAGGATGAAAGTCTCGCAAGTGTTGAGGACTTTCATTCATAGGGTCGCTATGAGTTGCCTACGACTCGACGGCACTTAACAACAACAACAACAACATATTCCACATTCCACTTCACAGATATTTGCAGCTGTTTCTTCACATTTTGAGTCATTCCACAACAGCAAATGAAGGTTCTGAATTGACTTAAAGCTTTACCGAACCCATGTCATTTAGGCAGCCTCTGTTTTGAACACAACATGCCCAGCATACCTTGGATATGTTTTCAGGAGGGTCCAGACTTCAGACAAAGACATGCTGTAGAGGTAGAAGGGTCTGTGAAAGGGAGGCAGACTTTCAATGAGATGGATTGAACCAGTGACTACTTGTGCATAATGGAGATTGTGAAGGTGGCACAGGATGGAGCAAGGGCCAGATCTGTAGTTACTGGATCTCTTTGCGTATAAGTGGATTGATTCTACCTTACAATAAACAATGATGTTTTAAAGAGGGAGATGTTCCCCAGTCATAGTTTGTCTATCTTTCGATTTGAGGGCTTCATCTTCTATATAAGACAGAGTTCTGTTGCTATTCATAAGGTTTTCACATGCAAGCAAGATTCTGCTGAAGATTATCCAAAAACAACTGGAACAGCACATCAACAGAGAGCTGCCAGAAGTGCAGGCTAGGCTTAGAAGGGTTTCTGGTACTATGGATATTGTAGCTGATGCTAAATGGATCTTGGTTGAAAGCAGGGAATACCAGAGGAATGTCTATCTGTGTTTCATTGATTATGCAAAGGCATTTTATTGTGTGGATCACAAGAAACTGTGGCTGACTCTGAAAAGAATGACACTACCAGAACACTTGATCGTGCTTATGTGAAACCTATACTTGAACCAGGAAGCAGTCATCAGAAGTTAGCAAGGAAACACTGTGTGGTTCAAAATTGGGAAGGGCGTGCACTAGGGATATAGCCTATCTCCATACCTTTTCAATCTATATGCAGAACAGATTATCTGGGAGAATGGGCTCTATGAGGAGATATGTGGCATCAGGATTGGAGGAAGATTCATCAACAATCTGTGCTACACAGATGACACAACCCTGCTTGCTGAAACTGAGGAGCACCTGAAGCACTTGCTTCAGAAGGTGAAGAACTATAGACTTAAATATAGATTGAAGCTCAATATCAAGAAAACAAAAAATCTCGCCCCTGGGCCAATTGGCAGCATCATGGTAGACGATGAAGAAATTGAGATTGTTAACTGCTTAATGCTTGGCTCCACAATCAACACTCTTGGTACCTGCAGCCAGGAAATTAAAAGATGAATTTCATTGGGAAAGCCTGCTGTTGGAGACCTCTTCAAAGTACTAAAGAGCAATGATGTCTGTCTGGAGACTAAGGTGCACCTGATATAGGCCATGGTCTTTGCAATCACTTGCTACAATGACTAAGGATGATAAAAGGAAAATTGATGCCTTTGAGCTGTGGTGTTGGAGAAGAGTATTGAATATATCTTGGACTGCTAAGAGAATGAACAGATTCATTGTGGAGAGGGTTAAACCAGGCTGCTCCTTAAAGGCAAAGATTCTGAAGCTTTGTCTGACATACTTTGGACATGTTTTAAGGAGATACCAGTCCTTGGAGATGGATGTCATGCTTGGGAGGGTAGAGGAAGACCCTGGATGAGATTGATTGACTTAGTGACTGGAGTAATGGGGGTCGGTGTGTTGGCACAGTGAAATTGGCACAGGGTAGAGCAGAGTTTAGGGCTGTTGTACATAGGGTCACTGTGAGGTGCAGACAACTCAACAGCACATAACAACAACAACAGCATTTCAGAAGTGGAAGCCCTTCCTGCTTCCTACGCTCTTCATTTGGAATCTCTACTGAAACATGAATGACCTTCCTAGTATTGAAAAATGGGTGTCATAGCTTGTAGCATCACAGCAACGTGCAAGTCACCACACATGACTGACAGACAAGTGGTGGCCTGTTGTGTTTAGGGAGTTCCAAGTATATTATCGTAGTTCTGTTTGTTTCCAATCTCAGTTTCATTTCCCTCTATGTCAACTCTATTTTTTTAGCAGACTGTTCCCTCCTAATGGCAAAATGGGTGCCAGATATGCTCAGCTCATAGCCTCAAAGCTTCAAATTCAGTAGATCAGAGAGCCTACCTCTGTCCCATTATTCTTTGCAAAAGTTTGCACGCATTTAATTGGCTTTGGAATAGTCACATGATACTCCTGTCTCTTTTAAGATTAGGTCAACAGTTCTCTTACCCACCCCTCTGTAACAGGTGAAATACAACTTGAACAATTTAAATGAAAAGTGGAGAATAGTTTTCCCCAAAGGTAAAGTAGATGATGTTGCTTGAAGGGAGAATGAATGGATTCTACGTTGTGGGGTTTTGTTTTCTTTTTTAGGTGTCCTTGAATTGCGTACGACTCTGGAAGCCCTATGAACAGCCGACCTGAACACTGCCCAATCCTATGCCATCCTCATCATCTCTGACACCCTAAAGTCCATCACTGAAGTCACTGTGTCAATCCATCTCACTGAGAGTCTTCTTTTCCTTAACTGACCCTCCATTTTTCCAACTATGATGTCCATTTCCAAGGAACAGGCTTGCCTAGCAATATGCCCAAAGTATGAAAGACAAAGCTTCGTAGTCTTTGCTTCCAAGGAACACTCTGGCTTCACTTTTCCCAAGACCTATCTGTTTATTTTTTTTTGGCTGACCAAAGAGTACTGAAGAGTCAGTACTCTTCTCCAACCCCACAACTCAAAGGTATCAATGCTTTTTCTGTCATCCTTATTCCAGATCTTGGATGTGTAGCAGGTTGTTCAGAAGACCCTACTCTGAATCAGGCTCACCTTAGTCTTTAAACTGACATCATTGCTCCTCAGCATTTTTTGAGATATGCCTGACAGCAGACTTGCCCAATTCAATACTTCTCCTGATCTCCTGAGTGCTGATGCCGTGTATTTATTTTTTATCTGATTAAGATGAAATCACTAACAGCTTCAATTATTTCTCCATATATCGTAATGTCGACTGTTGGTCCTATAGTGAGGCCCTTTGTTTTCTTGATATTAAGATGCAGTCCATAATGAAGCCTGTAGTCCTTGATCTTCTGCAGCAAGCATTTCATATCTTCTGCACTTTCAGCAAGCAAAGTTGTATTATCTGCATATGTTGTTGTTGTTCTTGTTGTGTGTGCTGCTGAGTCAGAACCCACCCATAGCTGACTCTTCAGCAGGTTTTCAGAGTCTGTTAATTGCACAGGAGAAGATTATTCATTCTTCTCCCACAATGCAGCTGATGGATAAGAACTGAGTGCCACTGAGGTTGTAGCATAACTTCTTGCCACTAGGCCATCAGTGCCATCAAATTGCTTCCTACTCATAGAGATCCTATGTACAACAGAATGAGACTCTACCTGGTCTTGCACCATCCTTGCAATGTGATGTTTGAGCCCATTGTTGCTGCCATTGTACCAATACATCCTGTTGAAGATATTCCTCCTTTTCCGGACACTTTTCCACGCATGATGTCCTTTTCCGGGGACTGTTCCTTCCTGACACGTGTCCAAATGCGTGAGACAATGTCTTGCCATCTTCATATTTAAGGACCTTCTAGTTGTGCCTGCTAAAGCCTGCTCTTTCTACTCTCTCACAACTTGGCCCGAGGCTCACACAGTAACAAGGATAGTACAAAGGCATTTTTTGGAGTTCTGGTGGGAGGTAAAATTGCAAGTTACAAAAATAAAATGTATAAACCCACTTATTACTTTAGAGTTGATTCCACACCTTTATTTCTCTAACTAATGCTTAGCTGATGGCATCACTAGGGAACTTTAGAATTTGAGAAAAGTTTTCAAAGATAAGTTAGAGTGGATCCAGAAGGAATTCCTTATAACACTTTTCACTGATGCCTATGTTATGGTTGATGCCAGCTGCTGCAGAGTTGATTCCGATTCGTGACAACCCCTTATGTTACAGGGCAGAGCCGGAGCGTATGACTTTCCTGACTAGAATCTTAACGGAAGCAGAGCACTCGGCTCTCCTAGGGATGCTGATGACATATGGGTGTTGATAATACTATTGTCTGTGTTTTTGTACAATTTTGAAAAATTTTTATGGCAGAAATGTTTTCCCTGTGATAATGTCAATTTCACATACTTATTTCCTAAAACTATTTCTCACGTGGGAAGAAAGAGGGATGCGAGAGGATATGATCAGGCGTGCGTGGTATATAGCGTCGTCTTCCTTGCCAAGTATCAGCCGCACGGAGGTGGTGGCTGTTAATCGGGGCTGCCAAGTTGTGTATGGCTCATCGTGATCCTATGGACAACAGATCTGAACCCCGTGCTAGCCTGCACCATCCTCACAATCTCAGACACTCTCGAGCCCATCGCCGTGTTGCCCAGTCACTGTGTCAGCCCACATGGTTGAGGGTCTTCCTCTCTTTTGCCATCCCTCCACCTTCCCAAGCATGATGTCCTTCTCCAAAGATTAAACTCTCCCAGCAACATGCCCAGAGTGTGTGAGATGAAGCTTCATCATCTTTGCCTCCAAGGAGCACTCAGGCTGCATCTTCTCCAAGACACATCTGTTTGTTCCTTGGACGGTACAAGGAGATAGTCAGTACTCTTCTCCAACACCACGGTTCAGAAGTGTCAATTCTTCCCCTGTTATCCTTATACATTGTCCAGGTTTCCAGCTGCATAGTAAGTCATTGAGGTGTTAACTGAGGCAAACTGAGGGGGTAACGTTCTTATTTTATTTTTTTATTGTGACACAGATATAAACAATACAGTGACACGAATTGTCTTTATCTTGGTGTCAACCATAACCATTATCTGTTTCATTATTTTTCCATCATCCTTAACAAAATCTCAGTATTCTCAGGAAACCAGTAACAGCTGTGGGAAAAGGACTTTGTAAACTGTAAAGAACCATAAAGCTGTGTGGAGGGTGAGTCTTTTAGAAATATTGTTGCTGTTCTCAGGTGCCATTGAGTTGAGTGCGACTCATAGCGAGCCTAGGAACAGCCAATCTGAAAGTAGTGAATCGACAGAACTTATTCTGTGCTATCATTATCTCTGAGACACTGAATTAGCGAGCTTTATCCTCTCAGCTTCCTTTCCTCTTTCACTGTCTTTGTTTCCCCCTCCTCCCCTTGCTGAAGTTCTCTGTCTATTCTATCAGTAGAAAGAGGATGACGGAAGAGGAATGCGGATGTCTTCTAAATAGAAGAGATTCGATTTATGGTTCAGAATGGAGTTACCAGTTGTTCCTCACATTTTGTCCAGTCAGAGTTCCCAGAATAACAATGGGCATGGGTGGGTGGTATAGAAGGAGTGTTCTAGAAATTCTACTCCTGGTAACGGCAAAATGATAAGAAAGTGAGTTCTCAACGTGAGTGAGTGAGTGAGTGAGTGAGTGAGTTAAAAATCAAGTTGTCTAATATCGTAGCCAAGAGGTTGAGGTTAATAGTTACAGCTTGCTCAGCTCCACAAACAACACTTTTGGCAGTCAAGCAATCAAAAGGTAAATTAACTGCTATCAGGGACCTTTCCAGAGTATTGAGAAGCAATGACGTCACTCTAGAGACTAAGGTGTGACTGATCTAAGCCATGGTCTTCACAATTACTTGTTATGCATCAGAGAGCTGAATAATGATTAAGGGTGATAGATAGAAGAAGAATTATTGCCTTTGAGTTGTGGTGCTGGAGAAGAGTACTGACTATCCCATGGACAGCCAAAAAAATAAACAGATAGGTCTTGGGAAAAGTGAAGCCAGAGTGTTCCTTGGAAGCAAAGACTACGAAGCTTTGTCTTCGTGTGGCCAGGAGGGACCGATCCTTGGAGAAGGACATCGTGCTCTGAAGGGTGGAGGGACAGCACAGGAGAGGAAGACCCCCTGGATTAGATGGGTTGATACAGTAACTAGGGCAATAGGGGCAGGTGTATCGGAGTCAGTGAGACTGGCTCAGAATAGGACAGGCTTCAGAGCTACTGTACATTGGGTCACTATGAGTTGCAGGTGACTTGATGGCACATAATAACAACAGCAACAGTTACTACAAAGAATACATTACATCAGTGTCTATGAAGGGAGTTCCTTATGTGCTTTTTGATTCATGATCAAAGCAAGATAGAGACACATGAATGTGACAAGATTGAACAACTGACGGTCATCTCCCGTCATCAATACACATATCTGCACCTTTGAGTGTGATAGTGTTCAGGAACAAAAGTATAGAAAGCTACACTTTGCTTCTTAACACTCTTTATCTGGGAAAAGAAAAGAGGCGAAAGGGAATGAAAGTTAAAAAAAAATAACTATAGAAAGTGTTTACAACAGAAAGTCTCAGTGATACCCTTATTTATCTGAAATTATATGTGTGTGTGTGTGTATTTTTTATAAAGTATTTTTTAAAATTGTTTTTATTTTATATTGGTTTACATATAAAACCCATATACTTTTTGTTTTATCTGTATATACATTGAGCTCCACATATTCCTCATTCATATTAAAGAAGAATTAGTAGCTATCAAGTCACGTTAATGTATAATAACCATGTATACAACTGTGCTCTGTAGGGCTTTTCTTTTTTTTTTTTTTTTGTAGGGCTTTTCAAGATAGGAATTTTCAGAAGCTGATCATCAGGTCTTCCTTCTGAAGCACCTCAGAGTGGGTCTGAACAGCCAAAGTTTGGGTTAGTAGACATATGCTTAATAATTTGAGCTATGGAGCAACAGCCACATCTCAGGAAACTCGAGATATATAAAAGTCACATTTTGCTTATTGAGTCTCTTCACACTTACCTAAATTGCTGAAATTGGTTTTATAATGATTGTCTGTTTTTTAAATAGATTCTTAAATAGGCAGTAGCAGTATTCATCTTATAGATAACATGATAGTAAAACATAGTGTGTAGCTGGTGCATATTTTAAGGGGAACTGAGATAAATTCCCAATATCCAATAAGGCTTTCTTCATTAGAGAAAGAGAGAGAGAGAGAAACATTATCTCTTTTGAGGAGAAGTCTATGATTGTTGTTGCTGTTATGTGCCATCGAGTCACTTGCAACTCATCGCGACCCTATATACAAGAGCCCTAAACGCTGTTCTATCCTGTGTCAACCTCCCTGTCTCAAACACACTCATTCCCACCACTCCACTCACAGAATCCATCCATCTCATCGAGGGTCTTCCTCTCCTGCGCCACCTCTCCACTCTCCCAAACATGATGACCCTCTCCAAGGACCAGTATGTCCTTGCAACATGCCCAAAGTATATCAGACAAAGCTTCAGAATCCTTGACTCCAAGGAACATTCTGGCTTCACCCTCTCCAGGACAAACCTGTTTGTTCTCTTAGCAGTCCATGGTATATTCAACACTCTTCTCCAGCACCACAGCTCAAAGACACCAATTCTCTTTCTATCAACCCTATCCACTGTCCAACTCTCTGATGCATAGCAGGTAATTGCAAAGACTATAGCCTGGATCAGATGCACCTTAGTCTCCAGCCTGACGTAGTTGTACTTCAGTACTCTTGAGAGGTCCCTCACAGCTGTCTTTCCCAATGCAATTCGTCTCCTGATTTCCTGGCTGCTGTTACCAAGAGTGTTGATTGTGGAGCCAAGTAAACTAAAGCTGTGAACAATCTCAATCTCTTCACCATCCATCCTGATGCTGCCAATTGGCCCAGTGGTGAGAATCTTTGTGTTCTTGATGTTGAGCTTCAATCTATGTCTATGATGGTCAAGAAAAAGTTTACAGTATGCAGATTTATATGCAGAAAAGTATACGGTATACAGGATTCAGGAAACCTAACAATGTTAGAAAGAAGGGAGTCTTTAAAGAAACTTTTTAAACATTTTTGAAATGATCATTTGAGTGAAAGCTTATACAGCATGTTGTTTAATCAATCAATCAATCATTCCTGCATATTTTGTTCTGTAACATTGATTACAATACCCACAGTGTCCTTTCGTCTAGTCATTGCGTATTACCTTTCCCTTCACCCATGTTAATGAGTACTTATTATCTATTAAACTACTGTCTTACTCCCCAAACAGCACAGCAGTGGGCCTGGTACATAGGATGTGCTGAGAATGTACAACCAGATCTTGTGCTTTGTAAGAAACAAGGGAGGGCCCTCTATTTCAACAGCTACTGTGTGAAGGGCACAGAGAGCCCCAAAGCCCATGGTGTTGATGTCTTGATGCCTTGGCGAAGCTGGGGACCACTCCTCTGCCCATCCTGATGAGGTGAGATGGAGCTTCTACATCATTTTATCCCCAAAGCCTAGAGGACTATCAGGCATGGTGCAGCGGGTCATAAGAGCCGGTTGACTGCATGGGAACGTGAGGAGATGAGCACGGTGGGTGAATGGAAGAGGGAATACGTATCTAAGAAGAGGAAGCCCCGACTTTGAATTCTTCTTCTGAATGAGACTGATTTTGTGTGGAGCCATCTGTCATCCTTGTCCAGGTGCTCCCCAAAGTCCTTCTTGTGGGTAATAACCTTTGGCTCTCGACATGTGTTTCCTGTAGCCATGGACGGGCACAGCAGGAAGAGACCCCCATCAGGTTTCTCATCAAACATTTACTGAGCCCCCCATTACATACAAGGCATTCACTGGGAACTCTACAAGATGAAAGCGGGCATTCTGGAAGCTCCAGTGTTAAAGGAATTTGCAGTATTATGGACTAGCTGTTAGACCAAGACACAGAAGTGTCATCCCCTAAAATATGAGGTGATATGCAAAGGTTGTTGTTGTGTGCTGTCAAGTCAAAACTGACCCATAGCTGATCCTTCAGCAGGTTTTCGGAGGCCAGTAAATTGCACAGGAGGAGATTGCCTGTCTTTTCCCCACAGAGCAACTGGGGGATTTGAACCACATGCCTTTGGGATTGCAATGCAGCTTTTTACCACTAGCCACTAGAGCTGCCTGAATATGCAAACAGATGCTGGAAAGTCATCAATTTCTCTGCAGGAACTCTGGGCCAAACAGGTGAGAACAGAGGTCAAAGACTGTTCCCCAAAGAAAGCAGAAAAACAAACGATAGAACACAGCAGTGGAAAGCTCAGACATTACATTCCCTGCATTGAATTCCAGGACCCCTCAGCACTCCTACCTGACACCAACTATTTACGTCTCCTTACCTGTAAAATGGGGATAATATTAATCATTATGCCTCAATATTCTTTCTAGCACTGAATGTGCTGATTCCTAGAAAAAGCTTAGACTGGTTCCTGGCACATCGTAACTGTGATATGTGTGAGCTATTATCTTTATCTCATTCTGCCCTGAAGATATCAGCTAGTTAGCTGAAATGAAGACTCTAGAGAGATTATTGGGGTGAGGGGGAGGCAGCACAGAGACCGGGAACCATTCATCTGGGGAGTTCAGCTCACTAAATTCTAAAGCTGGTCTTACCATTTACTAATCTTGTAACCTTCTTGTTAGTGGTCAAGTCGATTTTGACTCATGGTCAACCCATGTAAGATAGGAAGGACCTGCTTCCTTGGATTTTCTTAGCTGCGATCGATCGTAATGGAATCAGGTCACCAGGACGACCTTCAGGTTAGCGGCCGATGGCAAATCATTTGCACAGCCCAAGAACCTGGTGACCTTGACTCTACTGCTTAAATTCTCTAACGCTGGGTTCCTCACCTATAGCATGACAACAGCATCACTGATTTCATGGAAAACGTAGGTTAACTGTGCCCCAGGAGCTGGTAATTATTATTAAAGAGAAGCGTGGCGAAAAGCATCCCACAGGGAGGGGAATAAATCCAGCATGATGCCACCCTTGAGTCTACCCTCCTTCCAATTCCTCTCCTTGATTCGTTGGCAGCCCCCGCCCTACCAGTTTGTGTTTCTATTTTAATCGTGTTATAGGTTTACAGTATTTTTCTTCCTGCATCTTCATATGCTATAATTTGGGTACTATTTTTACACCATGAGGCCATTTTTAACTGAGAACAGATTCCATTGTCTTTCAGCATATATCATTGTTTATCTTAATTAATGCTAAAATATTCTTGGCGGGGCGGGGGGGAACACATCCCACAGAGTATTATGTGCAGAAACTTAGCATTCTTTTTCGCCTCCTTCTTGTCTGGCATATCAATTTATAAAGTCTTCAGCATCCTGTTATTTCAATGACAAGAATGCTCTTAAATGCAGGCCCCCGTCTATGGAGACTGAGTCACAGTTGACATTGCAGGTTGGGGAAATGGCACCAGCAAATGGGTATTGGGGGTGGAATGCTGACAGATATGAGAGGAAAGGAATTCTGTCTTTGAAAATGCATAGACTTCTTCTCAGGATCCCTGGGTGGTACAAATGATTAAGAGCTGGAGTAGTTGTTGAAAGGTTGATGCTTTGGACCCACGCAGAAGTATTGTGGAAGAAACGCCTTGGCAAAGCTGGAAGCCTCGCTCCGGTTCATCCCTTGTCTGTATGATTGAGCTGCAATGTCTCTTAGTGAGGTATCTGGCATGGGGTGGCTTCCCAGTAAGTGCCGGTTAAATCCTTCTGAAAGGTCATAGCCTTGAAAACCTCATGAAGCCTTCTACTCTACACACGTATGATCTCTGTAGCACCTAGTTGACTCCAAAGCAACCAACAGTGATGAGACTCCTCTGATTCACTCTGGAGAGATTCGGTTGATGAGAACAGAATCAGTCAAGAATCTGGGCTTGGAGTATTTTCCTAGGAAAGCCACTAAAACCGCAGGCCCGTGATGGGCATTCTTTGTTTCTGCTCAGTGTCAAAGTAAGGTAAAGGGAGCCCTGGTGGTCTCGTGGGTAAGGAGTTGTGCTGCCAACCTAAAGACAGGTGGTTCAAATCCACTAACTTGGGAGGAAAGTGGGTGTGATTTATAGCTTTTGAAACTTGCTGGAGGGTCAGCTTTGAGTCATTTCTGACTCAGTGGCATAAAACAACAAATAGAGATGGAGGGAGCATATCTGGCGTACTCTAATTTCTTGAGAAGGTAGAAGACTCGGTTCGGTTCAACACTGATTCCTAAGAGGTCAGACATGCCTTCACCACCCAAACCCTTTTTACTAATTCTGACATCAACTATACTTCCCAGAGCATATGCTATTTTTCTACCTGATCTGAAAACGCATTACAATGGCCACCCAGAACTCACAGACAATACTCATAACAATGGGATTTATTAAGAAATTAAGAAAACAAGATCAGGAATAACTCAGCACATGTTCTCAAATAGGTCGGGCTCTTGTGCTCACAGCCCAGGCCTCTGGCTTGCTCAGATGAGTGTCACAAAGCTTTTTCAGCCCTGCTTCTTTATGTGCCTCCAAAAACACCCTCTAGAGAAGGACACCATGCTTGACAGAGAAAAAGAAAGAGTTGTTGTTATTGTTATGTGCTGTAGAATCTCTTGCCACTCAGCGACTCTATGTACAACAAACAGCTCTGAACCCTGCTCTATCTTGAGCCAATCTTACTGTCTCTGACACACCTATACCCCCAGTCTCTGAGTCAATCCATCTCATCAAGGGTCTTCTCCTCAAAACGATGGGTAGGGCACCTGGCAGCCTGGAGGTCACCAGCATGGTCACCATTGTGGATGCCCCAGCGTCCACACATCGCAGCTTTTTAGAAGTTCTACATTGATTAGATAACCACAGGAAATCTGAAGCGATGCAGGCAGGAAGAAGAAATTCAACCAGGCCGGAGAGTGATGCACCAGGCATGATGGAGGTCGAGCCCACCTAGTCAGATTTTGTCTCTTATGACCGGACAGGGCCATCTGAAGGCCTGAACTTAGTGTCCTACATCCAGGGAGGCTCTGAAGCCGTGAGCGTGAGGAAGCTGGTAGGAGATGGGCGAGCTGGCCCTCAATGGAGCAGAAGGGCAGGGAGCGGTGAGCACCACAGACAAGGCAGAGAATACCCAGCCCGAGAGCAGCGATGGGAGCCCCTGGTCTTGAGTCTGACCTTGTCTAAGGAGGTAGAGGAGACCTGCTGTCCTTCATCAAGGGAAGCCCTGGAACCAGCTCGGGAACGTCTTCTGAGCCCTGTGTCCCTGGAGAGCCTGCCCACCACCAGTTCCCAGGCCAGACTGAGTGACCACTGGGCTTGCCCTGTGAAAGCCCTCTGCACTGGGAAAGCCCTCTGCCCCATCTGGTCTTCCTGCTCCCTCCCCATTGGCACCTTGTGCCCAGTCTTCTCTCTAGATGCTAACTGCAGGCTATTCTTTATTCAGGTGGAGTTGAGCCTTTCCTGACGAGGAGACTCCCCCTTCCATGGGAGTCCTGGGCAGGGACCACATCCCCACACCAGCCCCTTCTCCCCACTCCCAACCTTCAGGGTCAAGACCTTATTATCCTTTTTTTAAGTACTTTTAAACTATTTAGATACTTTTTTTCCCCCTCAGCAGAAAGGGAGAGAGCTGACAATCGATTCCCTTTTACTTGGAAGCTATTTTAAGTTAAGTCCATTGGCCATCTATGCATTCTTCTACAGATCCGCACGGAGGGAAGGAATTTTGTGCTCAAACTATCCAACCAACACAATAAGCAGCATCTTGTATCCAGGAAAAAAATGCAGATGGTGTGAGGGGAAAGAAAATTTTTAAAAA
>NW_006399867.1:8097561-8118916 GCF_000299155.1 Elephantulus edwardii
AAAAAAAAAAAAAAGATAAATCGACACAGTGGTTATAATAATAGGTTCAAGCACAGCAAAAATTGTGAGTCAGATGCCAGATTGGGCAGAACCAAATGCAATCCCACTCCCTCGAGTTGATTCTGACTCTTGGCAAAGCTATAGAACAGAGTAGGTCGAACCTGGCCCATAGAGCTTCTAAGGCTGTAAGCGTTACAGAAGCAGATAACCAGCTCTTTCTCCCGCGGAACAACTGGTGTGTTTGGAGGACAGACCTTTTGCTTAACGGACAATTGTTTTAACCACTGTATTATCAAGGCTCTTCCTGACCAGGCAAAGGGCTTTTAAAACTAGTTTCTGGTCACCCATGAGGGCTGGTTGTGACTTTGCTCAGTGCTGGGAAACTCAGAGGGAGGCTGAGAATGACAGAGAAAAGGAAAGAGAGTCTCCCAATCCCGAGATAAAATAAAAGAGGTTCCTTTTCTTCATCAAGGAATTTAGCCAGCCTGCGGTGGTGTGCTGCTAATCACGCTGTGTCTCTGGCGGTTCTAATCCACCAGCTGCTCCATGGAAGAAAGATGGACGGCCTGGGAAAACTGCTGGAGGTTCCCTCTGAGATAGCAGTGAGGTTTATGAATTCATTAAGGAGCATCTGTTATTATTGTTGTTATGTGTTGTTGACTCATAGCTGATCCTCCAGCAGATTTCCAGAAGCTGTAAATAGCACGGGAGGAGGTTGCCCATCTTTCTCCTGCTAAGAGAACTCCTGGTGAAGTTGAAGTGTGCCTTTGGGTTGGGCACACAACTCCTCCTTACTGGTAAGCCACCAGAGCTCCCTCATTATAATCCACCCCCAAAACTCTACTCCACTGCCACTGAGTTATTTCCAACTCTCAGCACCCCTCTACTGAATTTCTGAGATTGTAAATCTCTACAGAAGGCTACTCCCCATCTTCTGCCCAAAGAGTGACTTTTAGATTCGAACCACTGACCTTTTGGTTGTTGTTGTTATGTGCCGTCAAGTTGTTTGCAACTCAGAGAGATCCTATGTGCAACAGCTCTGAACGCTGCTCTATCCTGAGCCAACCTCACTATCTCTGACACACCTACTCGCATCTTATCCATTAAGCCACAAGCTGTTTATTAATGAAACAACTATTCTCTATTACCTAAAGTAAAAGGGTCCTGGAGGAAAAAAAAAAAAGGGTTCTGGAGGGAACTCTCGTTGCCTGGTCCATAGTGAGCTGAGCGTCTAAGTCAAAAGATGCTCCTCTCTGGCAATTCAGATCCACCAGTGGCTCTGAGAAAGATGGCAAATCTCCTCCTATGTGACTTACAGCCTCAGAAAAGCCTAAGGAGAGCCAACTACGAGTCAGTTCCAACATGACAGCAATGAGTTAATGACTGAAAGGAGTGCTGCCAGCATGGTGCACCTTGTGTTTCACTACTAAATGAAAAGGTTGGCTGTTCAAATCCTCCAACTGCTCCCTGAGAGAAAGATGGGCCGTCTTCTCCTGTAAAGATTTATTGCCTCAGAAACCCATTGGAAGGTTGGTCTCAGAATGGACTCAATAGCAACATATTGGGTTTTGGTATATATTACCCAACAGGGAAGGGTCTTCACACACGGCAAACTGAGGCTCAGACGTGAAGTGATTTTGTCCAAGTTTACAAAGGAATAACCCTAACCCCACAGGTTTCTGCATGGTGCCAGACTGAGTCTACGTCTCTTGAAGTGACCATCAGCTTGTTGATATTAGCAACAGGGACAGCTCATGTCTATGTACAGTTGCAATTTGTTTGATGGTAAGCTAAACTCTTTGCTTGGATTATCTCATTTCATCCTCAGAGCTCCCTATGATGCTTTATTGTTACTGCTGTCTGCCTTCGAGTCCATCTCAACTCATAAGGACCCTATAAAACTGAATGGAACCCGAGGGAGCTCTGGTGGCCTAGTGGCAAGAAGTTGCTCTGCAATCCCAGAGGTACGTGGTTTGAATCCACCAGAAGCTCTGTTGGAGAAGGAGGGGCAATCTCCTCCTGTACCAGTCAGATCCGATTTGACGGTACACACACAAAAAATAATAAAATAAAAAAATTTAAAAAAACAAAACTGAATGGAAACTGTGCTATAGGCTTTTGTAGAGACAGAAACCACTCCACATAGTAGGTTTGGTTGATCTCTAGGACAAGAAACTCCAGTGGTATAGTGGTTAAATGCTTGACTTCTAACCAAAAGTCAGTGGTTCAAACCCACCAACCAGTCTAGGGGAGAAAGCCATGGCAGTGTGCTTCCATAAAGAGGCACAATCGTAGAAATCCTATAAGGCAGTTCAGCTTTGTTTTATACGGTCACCATGAGTCAGAAACAACTCCACAGCAACAAGTTGAGTTTGAATTGTTGTTTGTTGTTGTTGTTATGTGCCATCGATTTGCTTGTGACTACTGGAGACACTGTGCACAACAGCTCTGAACCCTGCTCTATCCTGAGCCAAACTTACTGTGTCTGACACACCTACTCCCATAACCCGAGTCACTGATCCATTCATCTCATCGAGGGTCTTCTCTCCACTTTCTCAAGCATGATGTCCCTCTCCAAGGACCAGTACATCCTTGCAACATGGCCAAAGTATGTCAGACAAAGCCTCAGAATCTTTGCCTCCAAGGAGCAGCCTGGTTTCACCCTCTCCAGGACGAACCTGTTTGTTCTCCTAACAGTCCATGGTATATTCAGTATACATCTCCAGCACCACCACTCAAAGGCATCAATTCTCTTTATTATCTTTATTTTACTGATGAGAAAGCTCAGATAAATAACTAGACTTCAAGACCACAGAACTCATTCACATAGGGTCAGACTCTGAATCCAGATTCCTGTACATGTTTACATGTTCAAAATTTTAAGCCCAACACCTACTACTGTGTCTCGGTTTCCTCATCTGTAAAAGGAGGCACAGTGTTAAGCACATGACTGCTAGTTGAAAGGTCACTGGTTCAAATCCATTAAGAAGTACTTTGGAAATCCACCAGAGACATCTTGACGTGGACATCTTCCAAGGTGTAAATGAGACCCTGGTGACGCTGTTCTACGTTACTCATATGGGGTCATTAGGAGTTGGGATCAACTGACACGCAACAAACAACAAAATAATAACCCTGAACCCAGGCATACAAAGGCCTGAAAAGAGAGGTCCACAGGAAAGGCTCACCACACTCACTGCCACTTTTTGCAACCCTGTAAACAAGGAACTTCAGTGGCACAGTGGCTCAAAGCTCTTGGCTTCTAACCAAAAGTTGGACAGTTCTAACTCATCACTCATTCTGCTTCCTACAACCTTTCCTTATTAAAAAGACCAAACCAAAACAAACAAACAAAAAAAAAAACCACTTGTCTCTGCTGAAAAAACAAGAAAACAAAACAACCAATCAAACAACCTTCTGGGCAGTTCTTCTCTCTCCTACAGGATCTCTGTGAATCAGAATTGACTCAATGACCACAAATTTCCCTTTAAAAACACTCCTCCTTTTCCTTGTGACTAACCCACAAGGCTCCCTTTTAGTAATATTTTACTAAGGGAGAAATAAAGCAAGGGCGAGGTTCCTGAACTGGGGCCTCTTAGGATAATTCCGAGGCAAAAGATAGAAGAAGCTCACTTGACATAACTTTATAAATCCCTTTTAGATGCAAACATTAATTTCCCCCCTTAAAATAATCCCCTTTCCCACCCACACGCACAGTCTCTTCACACAGCTGAAACCGATCTGGGTCTCGATCCGTTATTGAGATGAAACAGTCACTTTTTTGTTCCTTTCATTCCAGCCACCATGGACCTCAGTTTCTCTGTGTTCATTCTCTCCTGCTCAGCGAGTGTCTGCCTAGTCCCCCACCAGCCATAACTCAAGGTGACGGTTTCAAACAATGACACGTAGTGAAATATGAGAGATTTAACCAAAGTCAACTGAAAATAATGTTAAAAAAGAATATTCGTCGCAGACACATGGCTTTCTTTTAATCTGACTTGTCCAGGACATTTCTCTCTCTGTCTCTCTCTCAACTTTCTTTTCTTTTCATGCTTCTTTGATAGCGCCAAGCAACAGCAAGTGCTTCTGTCTTTGTTGGGAAATAATTAGTCCGAGTGAGTTGCTTGATTTCTGACGGACAAAGACGTTTTTAAAGAAAATGATTTGTGTTTTCTAAGCCCCTGTAGGGCTCCCTGCTTTCTTCAGTTTGGGCTTTAAGATGGAAGTTTGGGGAAAGGGAAGTCTCTCCCTGAATGAAAAATCAGAACGCTTGACCTATACAGCTCCCTCTCTGTTCGCCTGACAATGATCGGAGATTGCTTCTTGATCCAGGAGGGTGAGGATGAATATGAAGAGGGAGCGCCAATCATCCTCCTTCTTCCAGAACTCACTTTCCTCCTTCAGCTCTGCACCTGAAGCGGTGTCTTTTTTTTTTTTTTTTTAAGTTGCGAAGATTCAATAGACTCCGTAGCTAAAGATACCTATATTAGCTGCAGCTGGGGGAAAGGCATTTGGAAATGCATGCGTTAGGCTTTCTTTTCTTCTTCTCTTGCGTGGGGAACTGTTCTGATCTCCTACGAGTGATTTGTAACCGGCTGGAGTTGGTTTCTGGTGTCAGCACATTGCATAGTTGTTTAAATCCGCTGTTTATCACGCAGGGAAGGACATGTGGACTCCTACACGTGGTCTTGGACTCTCAAGGGCAGCAGTGGTGCTAATGAAGACAGATGGTTGGGTCTGATCCAGACTGTGATTCCGGGTAGATGTGTGTGGTTGAGAGCAGAGAGTAGGCATTTCACTAGACTTGCTGGGTTCAAGACCCTCCCTACTCCGTGATTTGGGAAGAATTTCCCTGATAATCAGTATTTTTGCCTGTAAAATGGGAGCAGTAAGAGTAACTATTTTGTAGGGCAGGGAGCTCTGGTGGTTTGGTGGTAAGGAGTTGCATTGTCAACCCAAAGGCAGGTGGTTCGAATCCACCAGCCGATCCTTGAGGGAAAAGAGGGCAATATCTTCCTGTACAATTAACAGCCTCTGAAAACCTGCTGAAGAGTTAGCTATGAGTCAGAGACTTGGTAGCACATAACAACAACAACAATAACATTTTGTTCCACAGGGTTTCTCAACATTGGCACTACTGATACTTTAGGTCAGGTGATTCTTTGTTGTGGGGCTGTCCTGGGTATTGTGGGGCTTTTATATATTGTGGCCTCTAGGCAGCCACTTACCCCTTGATTGCCATTGAGTTAGAACCAACTCATAACCGGACCCTCCAGTGAGGTGCCAAGACTCTAAATTGCATGAGAAGCAATTTCCCATCTTTCCCCCCCTGGAGCCAAACTGCCAGAGAGACTTGGCCTTTGGGTTAGCAGTACAACTCTGTGTCGACCAGAACTTGATTCTACCCAGTAAACGCCAGTAACGTCCTGTACACCAGTGATGACATTTGAAAATGGATCCTAAGATTGTCAGAAGGCAGCAGCTCTTCCCACGCCCACAAAGAGCCACCCCCATGGAATTATGGGATAGGTTAAGTGAAATGACTCGGGAAAAGTTTCAGACACTGTCCAATGCTCACTACGCAGTAGGAACTTGGGCAACAGCAGCCGCAGCTGAATGTACATAACCAATCATAGCCTCTCTTTCTTAGAGATGCTTATGGAACCCCTGAATGTCAGGATCTCTGGTATTAAGCAAGAGCCCCCCCCCCTTAATCCTTTACCCATTAGTGGCAAGATATTTTCATTTCTGGTTCAGTCACCAGCAGCTAGGAGCAGAGAAATGAATTCTGTGAATGGGTGGACTAATCTCAACTTAGTTCAAAGGCAGCAGGGAAAAACGTTCTAGAACATTCTAGAATGTCCTAGGGTCATGAGAAGTAAGATGACCCAAACAGAAAGAAACACTGAGGATGTGAGGGATCATTGAAAGCCAACTGAAGCATCCTTTGGTGAGGCAAGGCATGCTGAAGGTTGGCCACAGATGCCCTTGGGGGGTGGCAGGGGCTCTGATTGGTATGGGAGGCTTTTGTGTCCACGGGGAAGGGTGAGCAGGGGCAATGGTCTGCATTGCAGATGGTAACAATGCACACAGGGGGTCCTCTTTCCACACTTTAGCTCTAGCTACTTTTGCCAGTTGGTGTTCCGCTCACAACGGTTAACAGAGCGTGAATACTCACTGTGCACTTGACCTTTTCATTTCATCCTCAAAACAACTGCTTGAGCAAAGAACTATTACTCTGCTCCCCCCAACCCAAGTTTAAAGAAGAAATAAGTTCAGAGAGACTAATATGTCTATTATTGTTATATGGCTAAACACTGGATCACTGGGATGTGAACCCGGCCTATCACTTTCAGAGCCCAGGTTCTTAGCCTCTAAACTATCCCAGAGCTGACTATCTCAAACCTCAAATCACCATTTATAACGTATTTACATCATATCAGAGTCTGTATAAAAGACCTTATATATCTCTATTCTTTATTTTTTAAAGGAGAAAATAGTAAAGATAAATTTCTTTCTTTCTTTCTTTTTATTTCACTGTAATTTATTTATATATCCCCCAAAGAGATGGACCTCCCTCCTTGAAAGGAAATATGAAAAGATATCCATATGTTTCTACCCTTTTAATTTTCACCAAATCCTATAAAAACTAAAAAAAAAGAAAATAAAAAAAATAATGCATCGCTTTCAAGTGAGAACCGAGTCTTAGCTGACCTTCCAAGCTGGCCTGTTTCTAAGGCTGTAGATTGCATGGGAGAAAATGATGCATCACTAATATGACCTGCATTGTACGTTAAAGACACTGAGAAGTAGATTTGTTAACTTGAGTGTCCATAGCTTGACTGGCTCTAAGCCAATCTACGGCCATTGCAGAAATAGACACAGAGGACTCTAACCAGTTTAAGCTCCTGCTTCTCCATCTCTGCGCAAAGGGACTGCTGCTTTAAGAAATGAACCAAGTTTTGGACTGTCAGCTGTCACAGAAATAATAGCTGTGTTTAATAGCCCTTCCATTTGAATTCTGCTAGGGATTCTGGGGGTGAGTGGGATAAAAAGCTGGGGAGTGAAGGACTAGGGAAGAATTGAACTGTGATGAGTTCCTCCCTGGTCAGAAGTCAGCAAAGGACATTTGTGGCTGCTGGTTAATTTCTCAGACATCTGCAATGCAAATGAAATTAGAGGTCTCAACAGATAAAGGGTGGGAACTGCTCTCCTGCACAGTCTCTCACTCTAAGATATGCCTTTCACCAACCAGGAACTTCACAGCAAATGCATCTTCTTCCTTTCCCTCCAAAGACAATGGAAAAGAATAATACAAAGCATAAGAAAGAGCCTACATTTGTATGGTGCTAATTTTCCAATTGTATTTGTTTAGGTTGTCTGGCTTTAACCTTCAATTCACCACTGGAAGCAAATGCTTTCTGATAGATGAAGAAATTGAGACAAGAGTATAGCTATTTGGGGCTCAGACCCACTTACTGGTTTTAGTGGGGTGGCTTTTGATGTCTCATCTTGATTAAGCAACCAGGAGGAAGAGAATGCATTCTCTGGGATAGAATGTCCTTTAACCTCGGTAAGCCTCTGTTTATTCATCTGTAAAATGGGACCAATACCCCACATCTTGGATATTGGCTCCAGCAGTGGTCTCAAGCACATCAGAAATGATGAGGATGACGTAGAATGGGGCAAGGGTCAGAGCTGCTGTTCATATGGTCACTGTGAATTGTAGTCAACTTGACGGCCCTAAGAACAATATCCTACATCTCACAACTATGTGAAGGGGAAAGCCAAGGGCCTGATACAAACCAAGAAATGCTAATGTTGGTCATGTGTCCACCCTGCTCAGATCTCACCTCCGCTGAAGGCCTTGTCCCCTCTGCATTTGTGAGCATATAGTCTCAGGTACATTGCTTCAGGAGCTCCAGGTGTGAGGTCCTCCCAGGTGGCAGTGGTAGCAGGGCCACATTACAAGAGAGGAAACTCTGCAGCCAGCGAGTGAAACAAGCAACTGCAATTGCTAATTGGAGTTTCTTTTCTTAAATCGAACTGAGATTCTCAGTATAACTCAGTCACCTGAAAACCTGGTCCATGATGAGTTATTCTGCTCCGTACCAGCATGGAAAATTTTACTGAACAGAGGAGGTTCACATCTCTGTTGCTGAGGGTGGGCTGGGAGGAGTAGCAGAAATCAACTGAATTCATGTTTTAAGCCTAATGCCCCCCCCACCCCGATACTGTTGCTTGGGATTCTTTTCCAGCCCAGTTTGGGGAGGAAGAGAAATCCTACACGTAGGTAGTTTCCAGTGGCAAAAAAGGCAGCCACTGTTGTTAGAGTGGCTCAGAGGGTCCCATCAAACCGATGCCACTCCTTCCCCTCAGAGGCTAAGCCACTGTTCTGTGCCCTAGACCACCTGGGCTTCAGTATTGGGCTATTGAGAGAAAGAAGACATAGCCCTTGGCTTTTGCAGGGGACATAACCAGTGAACAGGCAATTACAACTCAGATGCTAACCTCAAGGTCAGAGGTTCCATTCCACCTAGCGACACAGGCAGGAAGATGTGGCGATCTCCTTCTGTGAGGGTTGCAGCCGGGAACACCTGACAAGGCAGTTCTGCTCTTCTGCTCTGTGACATGTGGGGTTGCCATGAGTTGGGGCTAATTAGACCCCGTAAGAGCAGGACCCTTGACGTTTTGTGATATCAGTGCTCATTTTGTTGCCAGTGAAAGGAACTGCTAAGGTGATCTGTTGCTCTTTCTCCCCTCCCTTCACTCCTCCTGTCCTTTGCTTCTCCCTTCTTCTTTTCCAGTGGTCCAGTCAGCAAACAAGTACTGGCCATCTTCCATGTATTAAGCAATATGCCAGGCATTGAGGTTGAAATGGAGAGTTAAAGGAGACATTGCCCCTGCCCTTTGAAGCTGATAGTATAGTGAGCTAAAGAGACAGTTATGAAATCCTCCCACCTATCAGGGCAAAGTGACTCCTGGGACACCTGAATGGAAATCTTTCTGAATGTTCAGAACTGATCTTCACGGGATCACATCTAAGGTCACAGGCAGATCACTATCTATAGACCATCTGCTACTTTGTCCCAAGATTTTCTGGTTTGATGAGGCTTAGTGTTTGCTAACCAAGAAGGTCATTGGTCCAAATATACCAGTTGCTCTGCAGGACAGGGATGTGACAGTCTGCTTCTGTAACGATTATGGTGTCGGGCAGAATAGAATAGGGTCACTCTCAGTTGGAACTGCATTGTGGCAATTGGTATACTTTGTTCCATAAGCTTTAAAATCTACTGACAATACACAGAAAAAGGAGAATACTAAATCACTTCAATCTTAACAAATAGGTATGTGCTAGACTGTTGTTGATTGCTGTCAAATTGAGCATGACATATAGGAACCCTATGAACAAAAGACCTGAAGCCTTTCTATAACTATCGTCATTTATCAAAGTTCATAGGATTTCCAGAGACATGTTGTTTAGGAAGTGGATGCCACTCCTGCTTCCTCTACTTATCCACGAAGCTGGCAGTTCATACTAACCCAGAGGTGCCTTAGAAGGCATCCCTCTATCTGCTTCTGGAAGTCGCAGCTTTGATAAACCTATGGAGCCGCAAAAACGAAATGGTGAAGACTTCCACCTTCTAGTTTCAGAGAGAATCACTGTCAGAATCAACCCAAGTCTGATTCCTGTGAAGTATACTCATCCTCTCTCCAACCCTTTTACCAGTTCTGACACGAGCCATTCCTTCCACTATCCACTTCTGTGCTGGGTACGATCATTTGTTGAAATGGCTACACAGGACTCACAGACAATATTCATGATTAGGCAAGGTATGTTAACAGGTAACAATCAGGATCAGTAATGCAGTGGTTAAATGCTCAGAATACAGTTCTATGATGAGTCTGTTCTCAACTGTACCTGCAGACAACCTGCTCTCTGGCTCTTGGCTCTTCAGGCCTCTTGAACAAGCTGTATCTTTTTCAGTCTAACCACCCCACTGTATCAGTAAATATCTTGTCCAAAATGCTCAGCTCTCTCATTCCATGTATTGTAAAGCCTAACTTTGGCAGCTCACTTGCTAGGACCCCACTTCACTGTAAGCCATCTTCCCAAAGAAAGTGCATGTTTCTTGCTCCAGAGGCTTAGAGGTCTATCACATCATCTTCTGTTGGCCCCCTAATTCTACTAGCACTGATTCTCCTCATCTCTTGCTGTCTTGTGCATTAGATCTCTCTCTATGCTATCTCTGAGGTCTAGGAGGTTCTTAGCACAAGGATCCTGGATCTAAAGGACACATTGCACTTCTAGCTCTTCTTTCTTGGAAGGAGTTAGTTTCCTCCTCTAGAGTGGGTTATTTTAAGCCTGGCAAAATTGATCAATCTTCTTTTTAGGGTTACACGCAGCTTATTTGCATAGTCCCACCTTCACAGAGTTCTAGGCACCTTATTTGCATTATTAACAAGCTGTTTTACACTCTTTGTGGGCCACAGTCACTTATTTGCATAGACCCACTCAGTCATTGTATAAGACGATTCCTAGAAGGGTGAATATTACGTTGTTCACTCCATGGCTGGAATGTAGTTCTACTCTACACACGTGGTATCATCAAAGTCAAATTAACTTCAAGGCAAGTGAGAGTATCAACATAAAATCTTCATGGAGATTTTTGGTGACTAGGATCAAGGATGACAGAAGAAGAAATGATGCCTTTGAATTGTGTTGCTGGAGAAGAATTTTGAACATACCATGGATTGCTAAGTGAACCAATAGGTCTGTCCTAGAGAGAGTGAAACCAAGCTGTTCCTTGGAGGCAAGAATTTTGAGACTCTGTCTCATAGTCTTTGGTCATATAGTCAGGAGGGGCCAATCTCTGGAGAAGGATATCATGCTTGGAAGGGTCAAAGGACAGTGCAGGAGAGGAAGACCCTGGATGAGAAGGATTGACCCAATAACTGGGGTAATGAAGTTAGCTGTGTCAGAGACAGTGAGATTGGCTCAGGATAGAACAGGGTTCAGACCTATTGTGCTTAAGGTCACTCTGAGTCGTGGTTGACATGATGGCACATAACAACAACAAGAAGGTGTGAGAAAAGGCATTCCATTCAGCAGGTTGAGTCTGGCATGTCCTCAATGCATCCTCTCAACCTGAACTCAAGTACCTCCTTCCCTAAGACTTTTTACTTTGACCCTCATTTTGGTTGTAACTCTTTTCACGGTCTCACAGTAGCTTCTCCTCCAGGCAGTTGATGGGAACTCCTACAGAAGAAGGCTTGCAACGTATTACTTTTCATACCTTAAGTGGGTGGCATGTATGAGGTGCTCAATTAAATTGTGCTCATTGAATTAATGACTAAACAAATGAAAGAATGATACCTACTGAAACCAGCATCTACAAGGTGGTCACCATTTAACCTGCAGGTTTTACTACGTAACAGATTTAGCTCCTTCCTTTTAAAATGACTCATTTGAAAGAGAGTGAAGATGATAGTTTTAAAGAATATTAGACCTCATAAGCATGAAAACCAGCCCACGAACAGTGGTTATCTCTAGAGAAGGGAGAGTAAGGACTAGGGGGTGACTTTCATTTACGTTTGCATTACAGACTTCAAAAGAAGCAAGTGGTGTGATAATGGGTGATTTTTACTTTTATAGTATTTGGAGGGTTTTTCACCTTAAAAAGTTACCTTTCAAAAGCATGAAAATTTATTCTGAAAAGGAACAAGTGACTAAATAAAAGGGTATTGGCTTAGAGTTGGCTATAAGTTCCAGGCTAGCTCTGGGTGACTTGGGACAAATCACTTACCCCTTCTACACTCAATTTCCTTATCCATAGATGTTGCAGACGGAGGATATTTTTATAATTATTAATAATGAGACAGATAGCCAGGAATGAGATAGAATAGAGAGCATGAAAAACAAGTGATCAGCAGCTCTCAACTGAAGACCCCCATTCCAGCTTCTCTGTATCTTTATTGAAAATTATCAGGAAGTAAATCACAAAGAATTTCACAACGAAAATGAAGTCAAGCTATTTCTATTGAAAACCTTCCTCCTGACTCAGTACATCAGGGTGAATTCCATCCTGAAATAGCATTCAGTTTAGTACAAATATTTAGTATTGGCTTCCCATACATAGAAATGTGGGTTTTTGTTTTGTTTTTCTTGTTGTGTACCAAATCGGATCTGACAGGCACAGGAAGAGATTGCTCCTTCTTCTCCAGCAGAATATCTAGTGGATTCAAATTGTGTGCCTTTGGGATTGCAGTGCAGCTTCTTGCCACTAGGCCACCAGAGCTCCCAGAAATGCGTTTTAAATAAAGACACTGTTGTCTGATCTCTAACTCCATGAGGGCAAGAAAGAATCATCATTACCTTCAGTGCAAAGATTTTTGCTATAAAACAGAGATCAAGCATACCTCCTCTTTCCAGCTTTCTCACAAATTCTTTCATTAGCTGCTCCTTTCACAACAACCTTTATTTTCTACTCAGTTAAAAAGTCCATTGCAATGGCCACACAGAACTCACAGACAATGGAATTTATTAGGGAAGCATTCAGGATCTGGAGCTGCAATGTGGTGAGTTACTTAGCGAGTTACTCAGTATATTGCTTTCCTTATAGGCTGTCAGGTTGAGTATGACTCATAGTGACTCTGTAAACAACAGATCAGAACCTTGTCCTACCTGTACCACCATCACAATCTCCACCATGTTCAATTACATTCTTGCATTCACTGTGTCAATCTACCTTGTTGATGCTCTCCCTTCCTTTTGCTGATCTTCTACCTTTCACAGTAGCCAGTCTTTTTCCAAAGACTGGCTCCTCTTGATAACACATCCGGAGTATATTCTAAGGGAGTTCGGGTGGCCTAGTGGTAAGAAGCTGCACTGCAATCCCGAAGGCGTGCAGTTCGAATCCACCAGATGCTCCTCTGGAGAAGGAGGAGCCATTTCCTCCTGTGCCAGTTGGATCTAAACTGATGGTACACAACAAGAAAAAACAAAACAAATACAATCTAGCTAACGTATAGTAAGATTTCTACCATAAAATTGGATGTAACTATGCAAATAAGATACTTGTGGCTCACCAAGGTGATTGGATAGTTTACTAAGAATTCAAATAAACTGGATGACATCTTTGTGTTGGTGGGATTATGCATAAAATTTATAATCCTGATGAGGAAATGAGGAGATTGATCAGTTTTACCATTCTACTGGGCTTGAAGGAGAACCAATTTCAAATCAGAGACAAGATCTCAGTACCACCAAGAAAGAAGAGAGTAACGTATTGGACTGCCAACCCAAAGGTTAACCATTCAAATCCCCACTACTCTGTGAGAGAAAGACATGCAGTCTCCTCCTGTAAAGATTTACAGATTCGAAAAACCAATAGAAGTTTGTTATGAGTTGGAATCAACTTAATGACAGTCAATGTAGAGTTTGCGGAGAAATGAGGAGTGCTGTGGGAGAGATTGCTGATGTCTAAATGAATGGGGAGGCTGGAAGGTGAAGACATGTCTGCCCTCAGCCTCATCAAAATCAGCCTTGAGCTGTTGATGCAGTGAATGTCTCTCTTTTCATTTGGTGAAGTGAGAGAAGGTCAGATATCTCTCCTGAAATCACATTTTTACAGTTGGCATCAGATGTGGGATTCACTATAATGACTTCAGACTGAGGGGAAGCATGGGACTTGGTAAGAGGAAGAAGGAATGGGTGTGGGAGGGAGAACTTTTGTTTCTTAAATAGCTGTTTTCATTGTCACCTATAAGGACTGAAAGGAAAGTGAGAGATGTTATGTTGGAGCAGCAGATGGGGAGATGGAGGACCAAAAAAAACCCCTATTCTCAAATGGCTTGGGGTAAAAGGCCAGATACACAAGAGGATTACTAGAGGGCCAGTATCTACTGGTTTTGATTATGTAGAAAGGTGGTGTTAGTTTTGGAGAAAGACAGATACCAGTCATACCCATAAGAATCTTGGATATAGTAAAAAAAAATATGAACTTGTTCACTACAGATTATTGTTTTTTACAGTCTAGCTGAAACGTTGGCTTAGTGGAAAGGAAGCTATGCTACCAAGCCGAAGGTGAGTGATTTTCATCTGTGGCCCTCGACCTGGTTCAAATTGTTTTCCTGTCAAACATTCTTCTAGGTGGTATAGCACTGGTCTGTGTGTTGCTGTACAGAGGTAACTCGTGGTTGCTGTGATGCTGAAGACTGTGACAGTGATGTGCCAATCGTGGTAATGGGTACCCATGGTGAACAGTGTTGGCTGGAGCTTCCCGACTAAATCAAGCCTGGAAGCAGGAGCGGCATCCACTTCCCAAACGGCTTGCCTCTGGAAACTCTATGTACGAACAGTGCTCGACAGCATCAAACAACAACAGCTGAAACCAACTCATAGCTGACTTTCTAGTGCGTTTTCAGAGGCAGTGAATGGCATGAAAGGAAAATGTCCATCGTTCTCCCATAGAACAGCTGGTGGATTTGAACTGCATGCCTTTGAGTTGGCAGCACAATTCCTTGCCCCTAAGCCACCAGAGCTCCCTTCACTACAGATTAGTAAAATAATAGAGTGGGAAGCCCAAGAAATCCTGTGTTCTACCTTGCTTCTTGGGTAGAGAGTTTCGGTAGCATAGTCTATAAGGAGTTTGCACTGTTAAGCCACGGAGGGAGCCTCTCTGAAAGTTTGAATCCACCAATGGTTCTAAGGGAGAAAGAGAGGTAATCCCCTCTCACGTGATTGAGGAAACTCACTGGAGGGTCAGCTAAGAGTTCCTACTCGATAACAATGGATGTGAGAGTGAGTGACCCTGTGACGGACGGGCTGGTCTGAAGTACAAGGAGTTGTGAGGACTCCTCCTGAGCCTGGGGATGATGCCGGTGGACCTAGCACTTGGGGACTAGGGATAAGAGAGAGTAGAAGGGCTGACTGTGCAGGGAAGTGTATGGACTTCTGAGCCTGTGGTTAATACCTACTGATCTAGCCCACACTGGCTGGAGGAGAGCTGACCAGAATTCAACAAATGAAGAGAAACATAGCTGACGTTAGTAAATATTGCTGCAATTTGGTGGTTTGCTCTCCACAGGACTTTATTTATGGAGCAAATGCTCAGGGTTATGGCCAGATCATTCTTCAGAAACAGGAAAATGCTTGTCTTCTCTGAATACTGTGCGACTGTTGTTGTTTTTATTGTTAGGTGCCGTCGAGTCAATTATTACTCATAGTGACACGATGAACACTAGATCTGAGCTTTGCCCTATCCTGCACGACTCTCACAATCTCTAATGGGGACTGGTAATTTAAACATAGACTATCTAAAAGGGGGAGCAGGCGAATTAAAGACATGACCTGGCTGGTTTACATGCCTTGTGGTTGAATATGTGTAGGTCTAAAATGAGAGGAATAAGGGAGGATTATCACTGAATAATTTCCTCCTTATCTGATAGGCCTGGAGAAGAGGGTGTATGGAAAGATGCCAATAGGACTTTATGATTCAGTTATGAGTATTGATTGCTAATAGTGCTAATTATGACATTGTTGTTGTTGTTGTTGTTGTTGAGTACCACTGAATGAGAACCAACCCATAGTTGACCCTCCAGTGGGTTTTTAGAAGCAATTAATCACATGGGAAGAGATTGCCCATCCTTCTCCCATGGAGCAGCAGGTAGATTTGAACTATGCATTTGAGATTGCAGTGCACGTTCTTAGCACTAAGCAACCAAAGCTCCCTAATTATGACTATAGAAACTATAATTGGCAGAAGCTGCCATAAAAAGAGAGAACTGAGGGAGGCCTTGGGACTAGAGAATAGTTACCAAACCTGATAACGTACTTCAGGCTTTCTGAGGAGATTGGACAAGTTGCTGAGAATATGATGTGCATGGAATCTCTGATGTTGATGGTTATGTATCAACTCGGCTGGGCCATCAGTTCAACAGTTTTGTAGTTGTTTAGTAATGTTATTTGGTAGTTAGGTTATGATGTAGTCATTCTCCATATTTTTATGTGATGTCATTATTCTCCACTTTGTGATGTCTTGTAAACTCTAGCCTCTATTTCTGTGGTTATGGTCCCATTTGGGAGTGAGTTGTCTGTTTAATTAAAAAAGCAGGATTAGAATTAGATGTATAATGAGCCACTGCCTTACTAGAGTGTGTGAATCATGTCACCACTCCATCCAAAGTCACCATTCTTAGTCACATCACCACCCTAGCTTGAATTATAACTTTAAGTTTACAAGAGATCAAAAGAAAGAGAGGTGCAGAAAAGGAGAAACTGACTATCGTGAAGAAGAAGCTGAGAGTGCAGGGAATCTTTTGGACCTGGGATTCCTGCACTGAGAACTTCCTAGGGCCAGTGGAAGAACAAGAAAGAGAAGCAGTAGAGAAATACTGACAGTAGAGGCTGCAGAATGAGGAGGCCAAGAGGAGACAGCTTGGTGGATTTTCTGACCTACATGTTGAGAAAGCTGGGCATCTCTAGGCAGGAGGCTTGTCTGCTGGTGGAATAGGGTGTGTCTGGGTACTTGGTGGAGCCAGGTTTGCTGGTCTATAGAGCAGCAGAGAGCTGAGAGCTTGCTGGTGCGTGAGGTGCCTTGTAGGTAGAGTTGGTCTTGTTGCCCTACAGAACTGAAGAGCCCCCTATCTTTTGACTGAAGCTTGCTGCCAGAGTGGGATATCTCTGGATACTTACTGGTTGTGCTTTACACAGCTTTGTATCACTTGCTGAAACAGGACAGAGGCCAGGCCAAGGGGCTGAGAGGTTAAAAAGAGGCCTCTGTGCAGGTATACTTGTGAAGCCTCTGTCCTAACTAAAGAACTGATTGGTCTGAATCTTGAACCCGTTACTTCTCTAATAAATTCCATAATCATGAATATTGTCTGTGAGTTCTGCATGGCCATTGCAACAAATTGCCAAAGTTAGCGGAGAAATGGAGAGTGTTGCAGAAAGGATGGGTGGTGTAAAGGTGTAGGAATTAGTGTAAAAGATGAGAGGGGAATGATTTCTGACTTCTGCTCTGTAAGAATCAGTCTTGCACTGTTGTTTTTATTCCCCCTCCCTCATGTGAAGCCAGAGAAGGTGAGATGTCCCCACAACAAGGTGTCTGGTGAGCTCTTTCATCTGGGAGAGTCCTTAAATTTCATTTTATTTGCAACTTCCTTTCTTATGACAGGTGGTTTACCATTAATTCTCTGAACATACGTGGCGTTGCTCGAGAATGGAGTTCTTTCAATAAACTCAGTTTACTGGATGATTATGCAGAAGTCAGCTTTGATGGCCTCAGTGGGCAAGAGGACCATTGTGAAAACAGGTTTTTTAAAATTAATTTTTTAAATGTGTGTGTGTGTGTGTGTGCCGTCAAATTGGATCTGACTGGTACAAGAGGAGATTGTCCCTCCTTCTCCAGCAGAGCATCTGGTGGATTCAAACTGCTGACCTCTGGGATTTCAGGTGAAAATGTTTTTTAAAACAACAAGCTCACTGCCTTTGAGGGAGCTCTGGTGGCTTAGTGGTAAGGATTTGTGTTGCCAACCCAAAGACATGCAGTTCGGGCTCAGCAGGTGCTCTGAGGGAGAAAGAGAGACAATTGCCTCCCGTGTGATTTACTGCTTCTGAAAACCACCTGGAGGAAGCGGTCTCTGCCTGCAGGCATCCTGAGTACAAAACATCTCCTGATCGCCTGACATGAAGGCAAATCTTCACAGGAGCCAGATAGTTAGGGTTTATACCGAAAGGTCAGGCCTGCACCTGAATAAAATGATGCTCGTTCGGTGTTAATTCTTTCTTCTTTTGCTGCCCACTTGCATGTCGTAAGCCGGAAAGCCTCTTAGTGGCCTAGTACCGCAATAATGAAGATACCAAAATGGGAAGATTTTAGCAAATGGAAATTCATTGCCTTCCAGTTTAGATTTGAATTGACTCATAGATGACCTTCCGGTGGGTTTTCAGAAGCTGTAAATTCCACAGGATAGGACAAGGTCCAGATATCTCATCCATAAGGTTGCTATGAATCAGAGGCAACCCTACGGTACTTAACAACAACAAATTGCATGAAAGGAAATTGCCCATCTTTCTCCTGTGGAGCATGTGGCAGATTTTAGCCATGTACTTCTTGGTTGGAAGTGCAATTCCTTACCCCTAAGCCACCAGGGCTCCCTGTTTAAGAGGCTAGAAGTAAAAAATTCAGGCTGCTAGCTCTAGAGTAAACCTCACTCTCTCTGTGTCTCTCCCCTAGTTGTGTAGAAAATCGTTGGGTTTTGCTTATTGCACCCAGCAGCTATAATAAGCCCGGCATTCCTTGGAGGTCTTCATGTATCCTAGCTGTCCCTGAAGCCAAGTCGCTTTCTAGCACAGGGACCTGGGTTCAAAAAGATGCACTCCAATGATGGCACTTATTTCCTGACGACACTGAGGTCCTCCCCTTTGACATACTTTCCCTTCTCTCTCTCTTCCTCCCTCCTCCTCTCCCTCACCACTGTCTCTCATTGCTGTACAGTTGGAGCCAACTCCAAGCTGACCTTCAAGTGAGTTAAAAGGTATTTTTGGTCACAATCTGGGGAAGCTTCTCTTGTATCCATGAGGGCTGTGATGATTGGGTTAGCAACACAACTCCCTCCCAGCTAGGGCTCCAAAGCTCCCTATCTTCATACACTAATATCCAGAAATTACAAAACTGACTGGAGACACCAATTAAAGGTAAGAATAAACACACCTCATCCTGGCATCACTATTGTTATTGTTGTTAGGTGCTGTAGAGTCAGGTATGACTTATAGTGACCCTATGAACAAAAGATCTGAACCATGTTCTATCCTGTGCCAACCTCACACTTCCTGAAACCCAGAAGCCCCATTGCAGCAGTCGCCATATCAATTCACCTGGCTGAGGGTCTTCCTCTCCTTCTGTGACCCTCCACCCTTTCCAGCATCATGTCCTTGCCCATCCTAGCAACATGCCCAAAATATGTGAGGCGAAGCCTCATCATTCTTGCCTCCAAAGAGCACTCCGGCTGCAGCCTCTCTGAGACATATCTGTTAATTCTCCTGGTCTTTCACAGGATGTTCAGTGCTCTTCTCCAACACCACAGCTCAAAGGCATCAGTTCTTTTTCTGTCACCCTTATTCATGGTCCAGCTCTCAGATGCATAGCAAGTAATTGGAAAGAGCATGGCCTGAATCAGATGCACCATAGTCTTCAAATTGACATCATTACTCCTCAATAATTTGGAGAGGTCCTTAACTGCAGATTTTCCCCAGTGCAATACATCTTCTTTCCTGACTACTGGTACCAAGGGCATTAATTTTGGGTCCAAGCAAGACGAAGCTGCTGACAGTTTCAATCTCTTCTCCACCCATCATGTCTATGGGTCAAGCGGTAAGAATCTTTGCTTTCTTGACATTGGGACACAATACCAAAGGCTGCATTCCTTGATCTTCTGCAACAAGTGCTTCAAATCCTCCTCACTTTCAGCAAGCAAGGTTGTGTTATCTGCATAAGGCGGGTTATTGATGAGTCTCCTTTCAATCCTGATGCCACTCCTCTTCATAGAGTCCAGCTTTTTTAATAATTTGCTCAGCATACAGATTAAATAGGTGTGGAGAGAGAATACAACCCTGAGGAAATCCCTTCTCAATTTTAAACCATGCTGTGTTGCCCTGCTCTGTTTGAACAGACTTCCTGGTCCAGGTATAGGTTCCACATGAGCATAATTAAGTGCTCTGCGACTCCCATTCTGATCCACACAGTCAAATGCCACTACTGGCACCTCTACTACCCACTTAGCCCTTACCCCACACCTCCTTTCTCTCCTGATCCGGGCCACCAGGGTACAAGCCTGCTGATTTGAAAGGGAGTTCCAGGTGGGGGTGGGGGTTGTTTCTTCATAGAATGTCAAAACAACCAATTTGGATAATAAATATAAATAAATCAGTTGCTGGCAAGTCTAAAGACTTGAAAATTGTGACTAAGTTTCTGCCGAGACAAAGGCTCTCCGGCTGATCTAGATTTACTGCCGCTGGGGTTGGGGCATACGCAGCGTGTTGCTGGTCTTTATCTGCTCTCAGATATACAGCTAGAGCCGAGCGCTGACCTCCTCCGCTCTGCTCTTCCTTTACAGCTCGCTGAACCAGCTTTGCTATGGCAACCGCCGGCTGGGAAGACCAAACCCGGGAGTGGCCGGGTCTTCACCTCTCCTTCCTTCTTAGATGCTGCAGCTTCTGGATCCAGGCTGTGCATATATCTTCGCAGTGGAATTTGTTGCTAATAGTTTCAGGCGCACACGGACAAATTGGTAGCATCCAGAAAGCAGTCAAATAGAAAACAGGCTCTTCAGATGGAAGCCACTCATTCATCTGCTGAGGGTCTTGCTTAGAGTTCTGTCTCAGGCTGACTCTCTCGCTGGCAAGCCTTCAGGGACAGAGGCACTTATGGGGATTATCAGCAAGACTGAGAGGGGCCTCTGATGGTCTAATGGGTAAGGAGTTGTGCTGCCAACCAAAAGGCACATGGTTCAAATCCACCAGCATCTCTGTTGGAGAAAGATGGGCAATCTCCTCTCTTATGATTTATAGCCGTCGTTATGAGATCATCTCAACTCAGTGGCACCTCACAACTCCTTGGCCATCATCTGTGTACTTGAAGTCTTCCTCCTAATTTCATCCTGAAAGTAGGTTTCATCCATTGTCCCCCTTGAGGATTGGAGTCAGGGTTACTTGTAGCCACTTCTCTGGGGGCATGCGTCAGGAGCAGCGATTTGGGACTGGGTAGAAGAGGTGACAAGGAAAATCATTTGCCATTTCCAGGTCTGCTCAAATCACCAAGATTGACGGCCAGTGTTCCCGAAGACCCTGGAAGCTTTGTGGGTTCATGTCTGCGTGGCACAGAGGCCCAGATCCTCTACCTTAGATCTTGTCCTGGGAATCCCAGGCATCCTGAAGCTTCTGGAACCTGTCCCAGAGGGCTCTGCTTTGTCACTGACCTGCAAATGACCGGTTTTGCACAAAATTTGCCTCCCCAGTGTAGTCTGCTGCGTAGGAAACTTGTTTGCAGGCATGACCCTAAGCAGCCCCTGTAGCATTCCGGGGCATTTAACCAAATCCAAGCCATGCTCACCAACTAGGAGGGCCTGGGCTCCTGTTCAGCCTGGGCGTCGGTGACCCACTCCACAAGGACAGGTCACATCCTCCGCCTGTCTCCACCGTCCTGCTGGCCCAACGTCCCTTTCCTTCATTTTTCAAATATTCCCTTTAACATATTTACTGACAATACAATGTACTGTTTACCAAGTTAGTTAATGTCAACTTTGCTCCGACTCACAGCCACTATTGTGTGTGTTGTTGTTGTTATTTTTTTTT
>NW_006399867.1:8126586-8129372 GCF_000299155.1 Elephantulus edwardii
TCTCTCTCTCTCTCTCTCTGCTGTTGGTGGTGGTAATGTTGTTAAGTGCCGTCGAGTCACAGGCGACTCATAGCGATCCTATGAACGAAAGTCCTGGACACCTCCTGTATGACTTTCATCCTCTCTCCAGGCTCATATGGTTTCCAGAGACAAGCTATTGTGGAAGTAGATGCCACTCCTGCTTCCAAGCTTGTTTTAATCGGGGAGCTTCCCCAAACACTTGTGTTTGTGTTCCATTGTGTGACACAATGAAACTTTGCTGGGACATTTGAGTCCAGTGTGACACCTGGGTGTCAGGCCATCTCACTGAGGGTTTTTCTTATTGTTGAGGACACTCTGCTTTAACCGAAAGAGACTATTATCTCTTCTGAGACACCTCCGCCTTTCGAGGTGGCATCCAATCTGTTCTGACTCCTACTGACATGGTGGCATGCTGTTGTTATGTAGCATTGAGTCAGAACTGACCCATAGTTGGCCCTTCAGGGGGTTTTCAGAGGCAGTTAATTACACTGGAGTTAATTACCCATCTTTCTCCCATGGAGGAGCTGGTGGATTCGAACACTGTACCTTTGCATTTTGGCAGTGCAATTTCTTACTATTAACTAAGTTGCCAGAGCTCCCTCCTGATGGCATGTTGCTGTTGTATGTCGTCCGGTCAGAACTGACCCTGACTCTCTGGCAGGTTTTCAGAAGCAGTAAATCACATGGGAGGAGCTTGCCCGTACTTCTCCCTTGGAGCACCTGGTAGATTTGAACCCCGTGCCTTGGGGATTGCAGTGCAGCTTCTTACCACTAGGCTCCCAGAGCTCCTTATCCACCAAAGCTCTTGTGGTCACAACAGGAGGGTACAAAGGTGCTGTGGCAGATTTAGTGGGGAAGCTGGGCTTGGAGCTTTTCGTCTCATGCAAGTCAATGCCCATTTCATCCTCGGGAAAGGATGCTAAAGAAGCAAGAGCCTCATTAAGCCAGAAAAATACAGCTCTATTGACCAGTTGCAGAATAAACCCTGCCACCCTCCCCCTTTGCCACAGGGTGGTTTACCACTCTCTATCAAAAGACCTAAAAATCCACATACCTTTTGACCTCGATAATTCCTTTTGAAGTGCTATATCCTAGAGCAAAACCCCAGCTAATTGCATAAAGATGCATGAGAGAGGACGTTTCTGCGGTGATGGTTATAAACAGTTGTAAAAGCGAAACTGGAAATCACCTCTACACTCTTAAAAGAAAATTGAGAGTGAATTGAGACATTCATAGAGTGAAATGTTGTTGTTAGCTCCTGAGGAGTTGACTCTGATTCATGGGTTGAATTGTGCCCCCCCCTTCCCTAAAATGCATGTATATAATGTGGAGCTTTGGTGCTGGAGAAGAGTATTGAATATACCGAGGACTGCAAGGAGAACAAGCAAGTTCACTCTGGAGCAAGGATTCTGAAGCTCTGTCCGACATACTTTGGACATGTTGCATGGAGGAACTAGTCCTTGGGGAGGGACGTCATGCTTGGAATGGTAGGGGGACAGCGCAGGAAAGGAAGGCCCTCGATGAGGTAGATTGATTCAGTGACTAGGGTAAGGGGGATAGGTATGTCAGATACAGTGAGATTGGCACACGATAGAGCAGGGTTTAGAGCTGTTGTGCATAGATAGGGTTGCTATGAGTTGCAGGTAACTGGACGGCACATAACAACAATAACAACAATGTAGAGGGTATGCAATGATTCTTTGTAATCTGATAAACTAAATAGGTATAAAAAGATTAAAGGTGGAATGTAACTAATCCCACCACAGCTCTAAGAGAGGTTCTATGCTCTGGCTCACTGTCGCAGTCACTCATTGAGGGTCTCCTACCCCTTACTGATCCTCTATTTTTCCAAGCATGATGTCCTTTCCCAAGAACTGATCCCTACTGACTACATGTCCAAAGTCGGTGAGACAAAATTTCTCCACCCTTCCCACTAAGCAGCACCTTGTTTACATTTCTTCAGAGACAGATTTGTTTGTTCCCTTGGTGGTCTGTGTACATTCAATGGGGAGATCGGTGGTCAAGTGGTAAGGAGTTGTATGCAACCTCATGTCTTTCAAAACAATTCAAAGACATCAGTTCTTCTTCTTTTTTTTAACTAAAATTTTATTTTAATTGTGATAATAACGGATGTTTACAGAGAAGTTAGATTTTCATTCCTTCATTGTTGCACATTTTAACTCCACTCCCTCCCATCCCCCTCTCCCAGTGCATTTTTTTATTTTATAAATGTTTTTAAAATTAATTATAATGGACATTTACAGCGATTTTGGATTTCCACTCATTCATTTTTGCATTTTTCTCCCTGTCCTACCCCTCCCCCCCCGCAGTTAGCTCTTCTTTTGAAAAGTAAATTTCTAATTCTTCTTGAATCTTCCTTAAGATTGTCCAGCTGTTACATGCATATAAAGCAATTGAAAATGTCAAGAGTGAAGAATTCAGGAAGCTCTGGAGACCTAGTGGCAAGAAGCTGCACTGCAATCCCAGAGGTACATAGTTCAAATCCACCAGATGCTTTGTGGCAGAAGGAGGAACAACCTCCTCCTGTACCAGTAGGATCCAATTTGACTGTACGCACACAAAAAAATAATAATTTTTTTAAAAAAAAAGAGTGAAGAATTCACAAAACACTGCATAACATGAATGCACGTAGAAGACATTTGCTGAATGAATTCAGTCACAAAAGTACAACTATTATATAAAAACCACAGTAATTCAGAACTGGCTTTGACAAGCACTGTAGCAATTGGACAATTAAAACAGAC
>NW_006399867.1:8129472-8136625 GCF_000299155.1 Elephantulus edwardii
TGTAAATGTTCATTAAAATTAATAAAATTTAATAATTAAAAAAACACAGTAATAAAAAAAGTAAAGAGAGATTTACACAGCCATAGAAATAGAGAGGAAGTAGGTGTAAAAATTAGTAAACAAACAATTTGTTTTTATCTGCCTTAGGGTCGGAACCTTCTCATACCTGACCCTACAGCCGGTTTTCTGAGACTGTAAATTGCATGGGAGGAGTCTGCTCAGATGTTCCCCATGAAGCAGCTCGTGGATTTGAACAGCTAATCACTGGATTGGCAGCACAATTCCTTACACTAGGTCACTAGACCTCCCTAAACCAAAAGTAAGCACACACTAAGCCTAGTGAAGGGAAAGGTAATATGCAGCAAACACAATATCACTAAAGAAAAGGATGACAGAGAAGCACAGAAAGATTAATAGAAATCAGAATTACAGGGAAGAAGTGAGAAAAGTGTGATTTCGTTGCATGTATTGAAATTAATGTTATAGACCAAAATGTATCTGAAGGATTGAATGAAAAATTAATTTTCCAGTTCAAGTCCACCAGATAGATGCTTTGCTGGAGAAGGAGGGACAATCTCTGTACCAGTCAGATATTATTTGATGGTATACACACACAAAATAATAAAATAATTTTTTTAAAAAAAATTTATTTTCATTGTAAGCCTTCACTCAAAGCACAAGTTTAAAAGAAAAGAAATGAAAAACATAATCTCTCTTCTCCAGCAATTGACTCCTTCCCAAAGATGTGCCCAAAGCAGTATCGACATGTTCTATTGTGATTCGTAATGCTTTCTGTGGCTAATTTTTGGAAGTAGATCCCTAGGTCTTTCCTTCTAGTCTTGTCTTAGACTGGAAACTCAGCTAAAACCTGTCCACCATGGATGACTCTGTGGGTATTTGAAATCCCTATGGCATGGTTTCCAGCATCCCAGCAACCAACAAAAAAGACACCATATACATCCAATGGACAGATGCATGGTGGAATGGCATATGACACAGCTGTTTAAATGGACATTAATTCCTAGAGGTCACCTTTCAGTCAGTAAGAAATTGACCTAAAAAATGAATAATAACACTTATGGATATGTGATCTATTAAAAGATCAATCATTCCAAGCAATATAGGACCAGAAAGTCAACATTGATTTACCATGTGACAGAGATGAGAAGGCAAGGGGTAACATGGAAACTGAAGAATAAAAATTGGAGATGGAGATTTGTTGCTTTTGTTAGGCACCCTCGAGTGAAATACAACATATAGCAACCCTAAGAACAACTGATCTGAAACATGTTTTATCCTGTGCTATCCTCACAATCTCTCACCCGTTGTCACTGTGTGAGTGCCCTTGGTTGAGGGTCTTCCTTTCTTTTGCCCTCCCTCCATCTGCCCAAGCATGATGTCCCTCTCCAGGGAATAGCCTGTCCTAGCAACATGCCCAAAGTATGTGAGAAGAAGCTTCATCATCTTTGCCCCCAACGAGCCCTCTGGCTGCATCCTCTCCAAGACGTATCTGCTTGTTCTTTTGAAAGTCCATGGGATCTTCAGCATTCTTCTTCAACGCCATAGTTCAACACATCAATTCTTTTTTTTTTTTTAGATACATCAGATTTTTTTTGCATCTACTTACCAACAACAATTTTCTTTTTCTTTTTTTTTCTATATTTTATTAATTTTCATAAACATTTACAGAGATTTTGAGTTTCCATTCATTCATTGTTGCACTATTCTCTCTACCCTCCTCCCAGTTTGTTCTTGTCCAAATGCCACAGTGCTTGTCAAAGCCAGTTCTGATTAATCTTCTTTGTCAGTGTGTCCTTTGCCATTCCCTAACACTCCTCCCTGAGAGAGACTTCACCCTGAGTCATAAGGAAAAGGGGATGGCGTATTCTCTTAGCTACTTCCTGCTGAAAAGGGTCTTCTGTCGTCCTTATTCATTCTCCAGCTCTCAGATGCAGAGTAAGAGACTGAGAAGACCATGGCTTGAATCAGGCACACTTTAATTCTCAAACTGACATCATTACTCCTCAATAGTTTGGAGACTAATCACTACTCTGACTACTGAATGGCGAACTGTGGGGACCATAACCCACTTCACAAAAAAATACTGTGAATTCAAGGAGGTTACTGATTGATATGATATGGTAATAAAATTGACCGTATTGACCAACCATAATTAATGTTATAAAGTAAAAAGTCTATGAATGACTGTATAGAAAGTTAATATTGTTTGTAAACTTGCACTCAAATTTAAAAAAGCTAAGCAAAAAAATTAAGAGTTAAATTGGGCGAAGAGAAAAGCAATATACAGCAAGGGCTGATTGTGTTGTTGTTGTTGTTGTTAGGTGCTACCAAGTTGATTAGGACTCATAGTGACTTCATGAACAGCAGATCTGAACCCTGTCCCATCCTGTGCCGTCCTCGCAATCTCTGACACCCTCGAGCCCTGTCACTGTGTCAGTCCACCTGGTTGAGGGTCTTCCTCAGCCTAATCAAGTGGTTGATTAGCCACTGCAATTAATTATATTGTGCCACTGAGTTGGAATTGACCCTCCAGTGGATTTTCTGTGACCATAAATTGCACAGGAGGAGATTGCCTATCTTCCTGCAGAGAAGCTGGTGGATTCGAACCTTGTGTCTTTAAGATTACAGGGCAGCTTCTTACCACTAGACCAAGAGAGCTCCCTCATTAATGATAAATCAATGAAATAAACATTGAAACTGTGCATGAATGATCCAATGAAATTGCAATTATGGTGTTATAAGACAACGGTGTATAAGTGGAAAACCCCATCTGATTTGCAAATGCTCACTCAAAGAAATATAAAAAGAAAATGAAAAAACAAAACTGCCAAATTTAAAAAAGAAATGTACAAATTGTTGAATGAGAAGGTAATGTGCTGTGTTAGCTTTCACCTAAGACTCAATAAAATATTTTACAAAACAAAGAAATTGTAATTTAAAAACCAACAAAACAAGGGAGCTCTGGGGGCTAGTGGCAAGAAGCTGCACTGCAATCCCAGAGGTGCATGGTTTGAATCTACCAGGTGCTCTGCTGGAGAAGGAGGGACAATCTCCTCCTATACCAGTCAGATCTGCACAAAAAAAAAAGGGAAGGCAAAAGAAAAAAAATAAAAACAAACAAAACAATGGATCATTGACATATTGTTGTTTTGAATACGACTTGCTGCTGGGTCATAACCCAATTCCTTTTATCTTTTTGAGGAACTGTTGAACTTCCGCAGTGTCTGCTCCACTTATCACTAGCTGTGTGCCAGCTCTCCACATCTTCACCAACACTTGTTATTGCCGCTTCTCAAATAACAGCCATCCCAGTATTGTGAGCTGGCTTCCATTCCCCCACTGACTAATAATGTTGCGCTCCAGGCTTCTTTCACATATTTACTACGTGTGTGTGTGTGTGTTTCTTTTGATGTGACAAAAATAGACCAAACCATTCACTGGTTCCCTAGCTTTCAATCTCTGGCTTTCCACCAGAGACGGAGCTCTAACTTGGGCTACTCTTTCCTTCCCACCTCCTTGGCACCTCTGAAATAATTTCTGTGCACACCTTCAGTTAAAAACTGGTTAGGAGAGCTCTGTTTCCCGGGTTGGTGCCTGTGTCCTGGTTGCACCAGAGACACCTGACCCACAGTGAGCCCAGCCTTGGGAGTGAACCAGCAGCTGAGGAGTCCTTTCAGCTCCTGGAGACTCTTTAGAACCACCTAGGAGAGGCTTTCTACTATGCTCAGAGATTCTGCCTTACTTCATTTAGAGTGGAGAATGTTTAAATTCTTTCCCCAGGTGCCTCTCACGTCTCCCTGCCCCCTGGGTTCCCATGGCCTCTGCAGCTTTGGAAGGAGAAGGTCCTGGGTGAAGTCATTGAAGGGTCCCACTGGCCTAAGCTTTGGACCAAAGTGATTCTTATTATTAAACCCTCCATCCACAATGGGTACAGTGATTACCACAATGGGCCTGAGGAGGACCGAGATCCTGAGGATGGCATAGGACAGGGCAAATTTCGAAGCAGTTGTTCTTAGGGTTGCTATGAGCTGTAGTTGACTTGATGAAAGCAACAACATTCAAAATTAGCTCATTTGGTACAAAACCCATTGCCATGGAAATGTAGTGTTTGATCCATGGAAACACTACAGGACAGAGCAGAACTGCCCCAGGGTGTTTCCAAGGCTGTAAATCTTTATGGAAGTAGCTGCCACATCACTGAATTTCTAGTTAACTGTCAAAAGCTTAACTACTGCACACCTGGGCTCCTTGGTCCTGATAGTAGAAACTGTCAGATAAGAACCCAATGTGCTGTGTTATCTTCCATCAAAAACACAATAAGTAAAACCGTTGTTGTAGAAAGAGTATGAAGATCCAAGGGGGGCGGGGAAGCAGAAGGATGAGGATGTGCAGGACGGGGTATTTAAACATGGCGTTGTAAAATTTGATGAGGGGCGTGAGGGAAATTGGAAGACTCTGATCTGAAAAACAATGTATTTGAATTTTGTAAATAAACAAGTATTAAAAAAGAAATACAAATTTAAAACATTTTAAAAGCACAATAAAACATTATTGTTGTGTTATTGTATACCATCGAGTCAGAACTAACTCATAGCTCCCCTTCTGGTGGGCTTCCAGAGGCAGTTTAATTGCATAAAAAGAGATTGCCCATTTTTCTCTCATGAAGCAGCTGGTGGATTTGAACCATGAACCTTTAGCATTGAAGCACAGCTTCTTGCCACTAGGCCACCAGAGCTCCCTACCACCCCAAATAGTATTACTAGCCCAAGAAAAGGAGTCACACTGCCAACATAAAGGGACTTGGTTTGAATCCACTAGTGGGAAAAATGGGCATGCTTCTCCTATGTGGTGTATATCGTTGTTGTTGTTGTTGTTAAGTGCTGTCGAGTCATAGACAACTCATAGCAACCCTGTGAACGAAAGACCTGAGTACTGTTCATAGTGTGTCTGGAGGCAAGCCATTTCTGAAGTGGATGCCACTCCTGCTTCCAAGCTTGTTTTAATTAGGGAGCTCCACCAAACACTGTCCACCATGGGTAACCATTATTGCATTTGACACATCAGTGTCACAGTGTTTAGCATCACAGCAACCAAGAGTTACCTCTGTACAGCAACGCACAGACCAGTGCTATACCACTTAGAAGAACAAAAAACTTTATCACATGCCCTCACTTCCCTTAGCGAATCAACATTTCACCCTACCTCTCACCAAATCCCAGCCACCAGCTTCTGTAGAACCAGCTCCTGTAGATGACTTTCTAACTGCAGTCTATAGCTTCTGAAAACCCACTGGAGGATCTTCTAAGAGTTGCTTCCACCTTGACAAGACACAAGAACAACAACTTCAATTCCTCCTAAAGTGAGTTCTAGAGACTGAAGTCCCGTTCGAGGAAGAGGAGCGAAGAGAGAGAGAAAGGTAGGCTGAAGCACTTAGAAGTCCTCACAGACTTTGTTAGGCTTCATTCTTAGACCCTGCAATGCCTGCTTCTCATTTAACTCTTCCAGAACTCTGCAAAATACCTCACTGTGCCCAATTCCTAGGTCAGAGAGCACAGCATGTGGACAGCACCCTCAACTTCATGTCTTGCAACTTGAGATCAGACGCAGCAGAGGCGTGGTAACTGCACAGAGACGTTCCAAGGGAAGGAACGAGAGATGTCTGAGTCCCTGCAGCAGACAGAGAAGCTCCCCGCATGGACGAGGACGCTCAGTTTTCCAGCCACACTCTCCAGTTCTGGGAACCGAGCCCAGTCCTTGTCCTGGTGTCTCGCTCTTCTGATGTCGCCGCTCCAGCCAGGACCAGTCAATGGGATGACAGAGCTGGACTGGCTGCCTCCTCAGTAGGGGTGCCCGTGTTTGTCTGAGCAAGATGACACGGTTAATGGGTCAGTAGGATGCGGCGCAGACTGGCTGGGAGCTAATGAGCTCATCAAGAGGAGAGGAATTAGACAACGAGAGGACAGAGGCAGGACACCAGACAGCCACCCGCTGGAGCTTTTGCCATAACTCAGGGAAAGCAGAAAGCAGAACATTGTCCCCAGGAGGAAGACATCTAAAAGCCGACCAAATCTAAGAGGAGATTTATGGCTCCCTCAGCGAGTGTCCCACAGGCGAGGGAGGATGGAGCTTGGCAGGCAGAAGAGAAATACTTTGGTGGAGAGAACCTTCTGGTTCGTTCAAAGAGAGCTCTCGGAAAAGCTTGCTGTCTACAACGTGCCTGGAGATCAGGTGAGGATAACACGGACAAGCAGAACAGCAAGCAGCTTCTCTTTTCTGTCTCACCACAGAAACGTGCTGGTTTACAGAAAGAAGTTCAAACAATGCCATATAATGAAAGGAATACTGTTGTTATTAAAATAAAATAGAATTAATTGGAAACTTCTGTGGTAGACAACTTAGCTGTCTTTCAGTTGAGACAATCTATGTCCTGACAAGGTTCATCCTTAATGATTGCTATGAACAGGTACATAGAAATCTTGGTGGCAGGAAAGTTAAGCACTTGGCTAGAGAAGACCTATGGTTAGAAATAGTTGCGCTTCTCTGAGCAGCCGGAAAGCGGCAGGTGACAGAATGAGCTAAAGACTTTAGTTAGTCAAGATTGAGAGGAAAGGAAGTCATGGCACTGTGATCTCTCTATCTGTAGTCCTTGTAGCTTATGAGAAGTTTTATAAGTGGAAAAGCATGTTGAGCAGAGTGACACGATAAGAAGATGTTGCTTACTGTTTATTGTCTTATGTGCTGATCTTTCCTATTCACAAGACCACAGCCACATCAGATTTTTGGAGATTGTAAGAGAATGTTCCCTCTGAGATACACACACATTGATAAGGCAGAATACTGCCATTTACTCACTAACTCATTTTTTTCTGTTGAACAAGTCAACATTTACTGAGGAATGTTTTTCTTGTTTTTTCCCTACCATGTGCATTTAATAGAGTTTTAACAGAGTTTTCTCTTTAAAAGAGTTATCCCTGTTTACAATCTCTTGATCAAAGCAATCCTAGATCTAGTTAGATTAACCCCTACAGAAAACCAAAAGAAACAACATGTTCAGCATTTCTCAAGCTGGTTTTGACAAGCACTGTGGCAATGGGACAATTAAAATAGACTTTCAAGGAATATTCAACCTGAA
>NW_006399867.1:8138468-8139546 GCF_000299155.1 Elephantulus edwardii
AGAATACCATGGACTGCTAGGAAAACAAACAGATATGTCCTGGAAAGGGTTAAACCGTGTGGCTCCTTTGCGGCAAGGATTCTGAGGCTTCGTCTAACATACTTTGGACATGTAGTGAGGAGAGACCGATCCTTGGAGGACATCATTCTTGGTAGGGTGGAGGGACAGTGCAGGAGGGGAAGGCCTTCTATGAGGTGGATTGATTCAGTGACTGGGATAATCGGGATGGGAGTGTCAGAGACAGTGCAATTGGCACAGGACAGAGCAGAGTATAGGGCTGTTGTACAAAGGGTCGCTATGAGTCACAAGCGACTCAACGGCACATAACCACAATAACAACAACAACAACATATGCCAAGAACTTTGGAAGACAGTTACCTAGCCAATCAACTGGAAAATACGCTTATACTTACTTTGTTGTTGTTGTTGTTGTTGTTGTTAAGTACCTATGAGTTGCCCGAAACTCATAGAGACTATATGTACAACAGCTCTGAACTCTGCCCTATCCTGAGCCAATCTCATTGTCTCAGGATAGGACACACAACTACCCCTGTCACCCCAGTGACTGTGTCAGCCCATCTCACCCAGAATCTTCCTCTCCTGTGCTGTCTCTTCACCCTTCCAAGGATGAATGTCCTTCTCCAAGGACTTGTCCCCTTGGAAACATGTCTAAAGTATGTGAGATGGAGTTTCAAAATTCTTGTCTCCAATGTTATGCCGAATTTTTCAACACTGTTACTCCTGAGCGCTGCATAGTATTCCATTGTGTGAATGTACCACAGTGTTTTAATCCGTTCAGTTGTGGTTGGACATTTGGGATACTTCTATGTTCTTGAGATAGAGAATAACACTGCTATGAACATTGGTGTACAAATCTCTGTTTGTATCTCAGTTCTAATTTCTTTGGGGTATATTCTCAGTAGTCGAATAGCTGAGTCACACAAAGTTTCTATATTCAACTTTTTTAGGAATTGCCAAACTGTCTTCCAGAGTGATTTTACCATTTTACAATCTCACCAACACTATACGAGAGTCCCTACCTCTCCATACCCTTTCTATCATTTATTGTTTGCTGTTG
>NW_006399867.1:8142176-8196038 GCF_000299155.1 Elephantulus edwardii
GCAGGGTCCTGAAAAGATTGGGTAATGATGGGCAAGGTTCAGTGGTGATTGACTTTATAAGACATAATGCATAGGAATGATTGCGTGAAACATAATATGAATGAAGAATAGTGTGAAACAAAATGTATACGAATTTTGAGAGCACACCAACATAAAATTTAAATTTTTTTTTAAAATGGCTATGTTTACTATCCTAAGAAATAAAAAAAAAACAGAAAACCCTTGCCTCCAAGGAGCAACTTGATTTCACCTTCTTCAGGCCAGATCTGTTTGTTATTCTCTTGGCAACATGTTCAATACTCTTCTCCAGCACCACAGCTCAAAGGCATCAATCCTTCTGTCATCCTTAGTCATCACTGTTCAGCTCTCTGGTACATAGCAAGTAACTGTAAAGAACATGGCCTGGATCAGGTGCACCTTAGCCTCTAGACTGACATTGTTGCTTTTCAGCACTCTGGAGAGGTCCCTGACAGCTGATATTCCTAATTCAACTAGTCTATTGATTTCCTGATTGATGGCTGGTGCCAAGAGTGTGAATGTTTGAACCACGTAAGCTAAATTATAAGCAATCTTACTGGGGGGGGGGAGCAACCCAACAGATTGTAGACATCAAATAATACCATTAATATCACATATAAGTAAAACCTAGCTGAAGATAATTTTTAAAAATAGCTGGAGCAGAAAACTGCCAAAAATTCAAGCTGGATTCAGAAAAGTACCTGAACAAGGGATATCATTGCGGCTGTCAGCGGATCTTGCCTTAAAAGCAGAGAATATCAGAAAGATGTTTATTTGTGTTCTCATGACTATGCAAAGGCATTTGGCTGTGTGTATCATAATAAATTATGGATCATATTTTGAAGAATAGGAATTCCAGAATACTTAATTGTGCTCATGCAGAAGCTAAACAGAACAAGGGGAAAGTTCATGACTTAAAAAGAGGAAAAGTGTGAGTTGGGGTATTGGACCCTTTCACCATAGGCATTCAATCGATATGCTGAGCAAATGAAATCCGAGTTGGGCTGCTAGATAAAGACTATGGCCTCAGGATTAGAGGAAGACTCATCAACAACCTGTGATGTGCAGATAACATAATCTTGCTTGTAGGAAATGAAGAAGAGTTGAAGAAAGCTTAAAGACTATAGCTTCCAGTATAGATTTACCCAACACGAGGAAAACACAAATTCTCACAACTGGACCAATAAACATCATGAGCAATGGAGAAAAGACGTTGTGAAGGATTTCCTTTTACTTGGATCCACAATCAACACCTATGAAAGTGATCACTGAGAAATCAAGTGGCTTATTGCGCTGGGCAAATGGGCTGCCAGAAACCTCTTTACTATGCAAAAGAACAAGGATGTCCCTTTAAAGAAAAGAAAAAGGTTACACTGTGCCTGACCTAAGTCGTGGTGTTTTCAATGACTTCAGATGCTTATGAAAGTAGGACAATTAAGATTAAGAAGAGCTAAGAAGAATTGATGCTTTGGAATTGCTGACATTGAATATAACGTGGACTGCCGAAAGAACTAAACAAACGGGTCACGGAGGAAGTGCACCTTTAGAAGTGAGGACGGAGAGACTGTGCCTGATATACTTTGAGCGTGTTCTCAGGAGGCCCTGGAGAAAGGCATCATGTTTGGTAAAGGGTCATTGAAGATGAGAAGACTCTCAGTGGAGGTGGAGGGATACAGGGACCAAATGAAATGCAGTGACTGCAACAATAGGTTTAAGCACAGCAGAGATTGTGAGGAAGACACGAAGACACGGATCAGGGAGGGTTCCATCCTGGTTTATGCAGAGTCACTCTGAGTTGGTTATGAGTTCTCTAACCACTAACGACAACTTTGACCAAACATATAGCAACCTTTGTGGAATAACAGATAAGCTCTCAACTGCTAACCAAGAGATCTGTGGCTTTAAGTCGCCCAATAGTTGTTATTGTTGTTGTTTGTTTGTTATGTGCCGTCAAGTTGCCTTCTACTCACAGCGACCCTGTGTACAACAGCCCTAAACCCTGCTTTATCCTGTGCCAATCTTGTCTCTGACTGACACACCTACCCCCTTTACCTCAGTCACAGAATCAGTCCCTCTCATCCAGGGTCTTCCTCTCTTCCACTGTCCCTCCAACCTTCCAAGCACTCTCCCTCCTTTCAACATGTCCAAAATATATCAGATGAAGCTTGAGAATCCTTGCCTGCAAGGAGCAGCCTGGTTTCACCCTCTCCAGGACGAACCTGTTTGTTCTCCTAGCAGTCCATGGTATATTCAACACGCTTTTCCAGCACCATAGATCAAAGGCATCAAATCTCCTTCTGTCACCCTTGGTCATTGTCCAGCTTTCTGGTGTCTATTACTTGCTATGCATCACCCAACAATAACATGGAAAAAATTATCTGCTCTGATAAATAGTAAAGCTTAGAAAGTCCTGTTTAACTGCTACTTGGGGAGGCTGTGAGTTGTGTCTTCAACTTGGCTGCGTGTTTCCAAATGGCTTAACACAGTTTGCTTGAGTTGTTAAGCAGCTTGAGTTGTTAAGTACCATTGAGTCAGAACTGACTCTCCAGCTGATTTTTAGAGGCATTTAACTGCACAAGAGGAGATTGTCCTTCTTTCTCCCATGGAGTAGCTGATGGATTTGAACTGGGTGCTTCTGGGATCGCAGTGCAACTTCTTACCATGAGGCCATCAGAGACCATTTAGAGATGCAAATATAAACGACAATGAGATACCACATCATTCCCACTAAGGGGTGGGTGGTAAGAGAGAAAATAAACAAACAAGCACAACCTAGAAGATATACATTTGATGAAGATGTAGAGAAATTGTAACTTTTATCCATGATTGCACAGAGTATGGCAGGATTCTGGTCTGTAGAAGCTGGAGCCAAAGGCAGTGAGAAACATCCATTACTAGGGAACCCCTGGTGGTGTGGTGGGTTAAATGATGGTCTGCTAACCAAAAGGTCAGCAGTTCAAATCCACAGGCTCCTCTGCAAGAGAAAGATGATACAATCTATTCCTATTCAGATTTATAGCCTCAGAACCTCAATGGTGGATTGACATGCGTCGGAACAGACTCAAAAGCAGTAGATTTTATGTGCATCCATTTATAACCAGCATGTAAAACAGTGTGAACACTGCCCTGGTCCTTCCCCAAAATGTCATTCACAGACCTACGTGACTCAGAAATTCTGCTCTTAGCTATATGCCTCAGAGATTTGAAAAGAAATGTTTCCACCAATGCTTATTGTTGTTAAGTGCTGCCAAGTCATAAATGACTCATAGTGACCCTATGAACAAATGACTTGAACACTTGCATAACTTTTATCGTTTCTCTAAGTTCATAGAGTTTCTTGATGCTCACTGAATTATTATTCGCAGTAGCCAAAAGGTAGAAACAACTTAAATGTTCACCAAAGAATGAATGAATAAACAAAATATGATATTTACAATGAAATATTATTGTTGTTGTTATGTGCCATCAAGTCAGAACTGACCCAAAGTTAACCCTCCAGCAGGTTTTCAAAGGTAATTAATCACACAGGAGGACATTGCCCATCCTTTCCCATGGAGCGGCTGATGGATTTGAACAGGGTACCTTTGGGATTGCAGTGCACCACCAAGAAATAGCTAGATGAAATGAAGAAATGAAATATATATATTACAATACGAATGAACCTTGAAAACTTAAACTGAGTGAAATAAGTGAAATGGCCTGGGGAGGCTGATGAGGCCAGGCATGTATGGCACTGAATGCCAACTCAGGATTCAGAAAATAATGAAAGACCATCAAAGAGATAATACCAAAAATGGCTTGATGGCATTTGACTTCAGTAGGAACAGATACGATTTCTTGTTTATCGTGTCTTTCCGAAGACGATCATTTTTATATTAGAGCATTGAGTGGCTTTGAGTAGAACTGGGAGCAAAGGAGGCATTCAGTGGGATGGTGTGTCTCCTGAAAATATGTGTTGGAATCCTAACCCATTAGAAAGCTCTTTGATGTTGTAGTGGTTGTTTGGCTGCTAACAAAAAGTTCAGAAGTTCAAAGGCCCCAGCTGCTCCACAGGAGAAAGATGTGACAGTCAACTTCCATAGTTTATTGTGTGGTTGTTAGGCAACGGACAGTATGTAAAACCTAACCAAAGGTTGTCTAGTCTCACAGCAGCATCATAATCACTGCTGTTTGAGGTTGTTGCAGGCACTGTCTCAATCCAACTCATTGAGGGTCATTTTCTCACTGACTCTATTTTACCAAACGCGATGTTCTTCTCCAGCGACTGGTCCCTCCTGACAACATATCCAAAGTATATGAGACGAAGTCTTCCGATCTTTGCCTTCTAAGGACCATTCTGGCTGAACATCTTCCGAGATAGATTTGTTTGTTCTTTTCTTTTTCCTCTTTTTTTTTTTTAAGCTGTAATTGGGGTGTAGGGGAAGTGTGATTTGGGTTAGAGGAAAGAGAAGGCTGGCTTTTTGGTTATTTCTTGAACAATTAATTAACTTGGGACAAACCCCGAAAATGAGGGGGAGACCTCCTGTTGCTATTAAGGTTGTTAAAATGGAAAGTATTATTACAGTGCAAATTGGTTTTCCATTTAATGGTTCATGCCCATTTTGTATTATTCTGACAATGATTACAATCCCCTCTGTCTGTGTCTTGGAGAGGGTGCAGCCAGAGTGCGCCTTCAAGGCAAAGAGGATAAAGCGTTGTCTCACATTCTTCAGGCATGTAGCTAGGAGAGGCTATTCCTTGGAGAGGGGATATGATGCTTGGAAAGGTGAAGGGTCGGTGAAAGAGAGGAAGAGCCTCAACCAGATTGGTTGACATGGTGACTACTGCAATGGGCTCCAGTGTGTCGGGAAGTGTGAGGATGGCACGGGCTAAGACTGGGCTCAAATACTTTGTTCACCGAATCATACTTGACTCGACTGGCACCTACCTAACAACAACGATGCAATAACACTCTTTCCACTCCTCCTGCCATTGTTTATGTTTCCATTTGCTCTCCTTTCCAAATCCTTCTTGTCTTCTAAGTTGTATTTCTGGGCAAATGCTGCCCTTTGACGCTCTATGGTTGATTAGTTTTAAGGAATACATACCTCTCTGGTAGTATTGCTCACCCTAGTGACCTATCTGACTGAAAGCGGAGCCACAGAGGTGGTTTAAAGGGTGACTGAAAGCAAGTGAGAAGGAACCCTAGGGAATCCATGTGTAACATGTTGGGGGCCTAGCCCAACGGTTACATTTAAATCCACCAAGTTGTCTTCAGGAGAAAGATGGGCAGTTTCCTTTTGCAAAAATTTGCAGCCTTAGAAATGGCTGAATGGAAATGGTGAAGGGTCTCTATGAATTTGAATTTACTTGAATGAATTGAATGAATCTGGTGGCAATGGACTTGGCTTTTGGGGTTTAGAAAGGCCAAGTCTCAGGGATTCTTATCAGTCTTTATCTGAAAATTAAGTCTGGTCTTTTTGCTTATGTTTATTTACTTATTTTGTTCCCTATTTTTCTCCTATTTTGCTGTCAGGGAACTTCTCCAGAATACTGAAAAGCAACGAAGCCAGTCTAGAGACTAAGGTGCACCTAATCCAGGCCATGGTCTTTGCAATTACTTGCTATGTATCAGAGAGCTGGACAGTGACAACAGTTGACAGAAGAAGCAGCAATGCTTTCAAGTTGTGGTGTTGGAGAACAGTGTTGAATATACCATGGACCACCAAGAAAACAAACAGATCTGTCTTGGAGAGGGTGAAACCACGTTTCCCCTTCAAGACTAGGATTTTGAAGCTCCATCTCACGTATTTTGGGCACGTGGTCAGGAGGCACCGGTCCTTGGAGAAGGACATCATGTTTGGAAGGGTGAAGGGACAGTCGAGGAGAGGATGACCCTGGATGAGATGGATTGATACAGTGACTGGGGCAATGGGGGTTGGTGTGTCAGAGTCAGTGAGACTGGCTCAGGACAGGGCAGGCTTCAGAGCTGCTCTACATAGAGTCGCTATAGGTCACAGACAACTCAACAGCATATAACAACAAATTCCGTCCAGGACTTCCAACTGTGACCCCTTTCTGAGTGGTTGGCTCTGAAAGTGGGCACCATTGAGTTCTGGTCATAGAAGCAAGAGTTGGCATGGTTTGTTAGTCTTTTGGACTAATTTCTGAGTGTCTTTTATTTCCTTTTCTTTTTCTTTGTTTCAGACTATTTTTTCATTTTTTTTCTACTCTCCGTGATATAATCAGTAATCTTTGTCAGCACCATGGTTCAAAGGCATCAATTAATTCTTCAGTGATCTTTATTCATTGTCCAGCGTTCTCATGCATACAAAGTGATTGAGAATAATACCAACACTTGGATTAGGTATAGTTTGCCCTCCATGTGACTTCCTTGTTTTCTTTGACAGTAGATTTACGCAAAAGCAGTATGTAGTTTTACTTCTTGACTTCAGTTTCCCGGGATGCTGACTGTGGATCCAAGAAAAGTCAAATCCTTGACAATTTCAGTCTTTTCTCCATCTAGCATGATGTCATCTCTCAGCCTGTTGGTGAAGACTTTTATTTTCTTGATGTTGAGATGTAATCCGTATCATTGAAGGTCACAGTTCTTTAATTTCTTTTGTATGTGATTTTCTTCATTTCAGCAAACAAGACTGTGTCATCCGCATGGCAAAGGTTGTTGTCACATCTCCAATTTTGACTCTAAAATTTGCTTCATACAGTCCAACTTCTTGAATTATTCGCTCAGCATACATATTGAATAGATACAGTAAAAGATTCAACCCTGATATATACCAGCCCTGATTTTATTGCAATGTTTCCTTGTTCTGCTGTGACGTTCTGCTGCGACAATGTCCATTTTGGTCTAGATACAGGTTCCACATGAGCGCAATTAAGTGTCCTGGAATTTCTATTCTTTGCAGTATCATTAATAATTTGTTGTAATCTACCCAGCTGAATGCCTTTGCATAGTGAATAAAATAAACAGAGGTTAACATCTTACTGGGTTGTAGGTATTTTTTCTGCTTTCAGCCAAGATCTGTTTCATGTCGGTGATGATCTATCTTCTCCCACATCCATGTCTTAATCTGGCTAGATTTTCTGGCAGTTTCCTGTTTCTTACAGTCCTGCGAACTCTATAAGGCAAGACTCTGTCATGCAGGATCGTCTATGCTGTCATGCAGGATCTACATGTGTCAGAAAGGCTCAATGGCTATGGTTTCTGAATTTTTTTCCTTTTCAGGAATAGCTGTGGACGTGATCATGTTTTAAAATAGGTGTTTTTTTGTTATGTTGATTCCTGTTTCATTGTTGTTACGTGTCAATGAGTTTGAGCTGACTCCTAACAGACCCTCCAGTGGTTTTCAGAGGCTGTAAATCTCATGGAAGGTGATTTTTAAAATTAACATTATAAAAAGACAAGAAAAGAGGCAGATAGGCTTACTCAGAGGGGGAGACAAACATTGCATGGAGATAATCTACAAGCCAAGGAACCAAGGAACGTTGGAGCCTGCAAAACAAGAATCAACATGGCAAAGAATCTGATTCAGACTTTGTCTCCAAATTGTGAGAAAAGAAATGTCTGTTCTTTAAAGCCACCCACTTGTCATCCTTTGTAACTAGGAGTGGCACTAGGAAATGAAGACAGATGGCCAGGAAAGAAATAAACCCGTCCTGAGATACAGAGGTTGGCTGAGTTGAAGACTCCGTTTCCTTCCTGCACTTCTTTCCTTAGAAACAGAACACCCACCTCTCTGTGTTGTCCACTTTTTAACTTGAGGCTTTTGAGAAACTCCTCCTGTAAGCTAAGCTCATCTTCCTCATCTGTAAAAGGGGAGCAGTGATCCTGGCTGCTCAGTGTGTGAGGACCCAGCCCAGAGCCTCAGCAGCAGTTTGGAGCACGTTCTAAATGCAGATTCCCAGGCTCCTTCCCCGGTCTACTGAGCCAGGACCTGGAGAGGCCAGGGGTTTTTGAGGCTGTCAAGAACCTAAGTGCAAAGAGATACAGGAGAAGTGAGTGTCATGGAATTTACTTATTATGAGTGGATAGAATTCCACCCGGGCAGCGTCAGACAGAAGGTATCTGGAAGGTGTTCTGAAGAGCAGACAGCAAGGGCTGGTTATACAGGCAGGTGGGCACGGCCGCCTGCTGAGAGACATTGTCCTTTTCCAAGCCAAGGCAATAAGCTGCTCACTAGACTATTATGACTTTATGAAAATGGTTCCTGAAGGCTCATGATTCAAAGGGACAGCTAAAGAACATAGAAATTCCCTAAGACCCATCTATTCCAAGGCTTGAAATATACCCCCAGAAAATGAGAACTGAGGCACAGTTGGAGACTTGTTCTACTTGTTGTTGTTACACGCCATCAAGTCAACTCTGACTCACAGCGACTCTATGTACAACTTTATAGCTCTGAACCCTGCTCTATCCTGGACCAATTTCATCATCTCTCACATGCCCACCCCTGTTACTCCAGTCACTGAGTCAATCCATCTCATCCAGCGTCTTCCTCTCTTGTGCTGTCCTTCCACCCTCCCAAGCATGATGTCCCTGTCCAAGGACTGGTCCCTCCTGGCAACATGTCCAAAGTTTGTCAGATGGAGCTTCTTAAAAATCCTTGTTTCCAAGGAGCAGACTGGTTTTACCTTCTCTTCTCCAGCACCACAACTCAAAAGCATCAATTCTTCTTCTATTATCCATAGTCATTGTCCAGCTTTCTGATGCATAACAAGTAATTGCGAAGACTATGGCCTGGATTGGGTGCACCTTAGTTTCCAGACTGACATTGTTGCTCTTTAGCACTCTGGAAAGGTCCCTGACAGCAGATTGTCCCAATGCAATTCATCTTTTGATTTCCTGGAATGCTGGTACAAAGAGTGTTGATTGTGGAGCCGAACAAGCTGAAGTTATTAACAATCTCAATCTCTTCACCATTTATCAGGATGCTGCCAATTGGCCCAGTGCTGAGGATGTTTGTCTTCTTGATGTTGAGCTTCACTCCATATTGAAGGCTGTAGTCCTTGACCTTCTGCAGCAAATTCCTCAGGCCCTCCTCAGTTTCCACAAGCAAGTTTGTGTCATCTGCTTATCACAGGTTGTTGATGAGTCTTCCTCCAATTCTGTCCACATATAGATTGAAAAAGTATGGAGACAAGATGCTTAAACAGGCTCATCTCATCTCTTCTCACCTCTAGTAATAGGAAAAAGATGGCCTTCAGCTACCTTTCATTAGAAGATAACTGAGAAGCAAGGACTGAATCTTTTTTTTTTTGGAGGGGGGGTTATTTTGTGTGTGTGTGCTTTTCTTAATTTCTTTTTATTTTCTATAGGTTTGCATACAAAATCCATATACCATTGTGTTTCACACATTCCATCATTCACACTGTGTTTCATACGATCATTCTTGAAGGATTAATTTTTTTTTTAATGCATTTCATTCAGATACCGGGATGCCTTAAAGATTGCTTTCTGACATAGCAAAACCAAGCCAGACTTTTCAAGGGGTGTTCAAAGGGAGTCGGAAGGAGAAGGGAATGTGGGAATGGCCTTGGAAGGAATGTCCAGGACTGTTTTCCTCCATGTCTCCTCTTACAGTGGCTGCCAGATACCTGTGTCGGGTGTTGAAGGCAAGCAGTTATCAAGCTTCTTTGCCTGTGGTGTGTTCTTTAAGTAATTTATCAGTTGTTTACCAGATGCTATCTTAAACACCTTAAGCTTTTCTCTGAGCTTTTAAACCTCTCAGTTATTTCATGAAGTTTTTCCAATATCCAAAGGGAACCTTAGAATTTGGAAAGAAAAGAAAAAGATCAATCTCCTCTGTAACAATAGGGCCTCTAACAACAAAGCCATTCTCATTAACATAATAAACCCTACCTGGTTTTCTCCAAAAGTGTTCTCTGGGATATGAGGGTGATTGGGCTGCAACATCCATCAACCCATTGATTGCTAGGGTTGATTCCGTTGATTGGCTGGTGAGGCGGGTGTTCCCTTCCTCCCTCACTCCTCCCTGTACATCCCTCTTGAAGCTCTGTGCTCGGTTGAAGAGGATGACCATCCCTGAAAGAAGGAACACCGTCCTTCCGTCAAAGGTAGAGCAGGTGCTCTCCCGTGCTAGATCCTCCAAATAAACTCTTGAAATTATGTATACTGCATTGAAACAGATGAAGGAGAGAACAGTTTCAGAGCAATATATGATTGGGTATTATGGTTATCACAAGAGTCCAGAATAAAGGCTGCATAGTGGAGTGTACTGGAGAGGGGGTGGCGGGGGAGAGGGAGGGATTGTAAAGCAATGAAAGAATTTTTCTTACTTTTCAAAGAGAAGAGCGAACTGAGGAAGAGGGGTGGGTAGGGAGAAAAATGCAACAATGAATGAATGGAAATCCAGAATCTCTGTAAATGTTCATTAAAAAGAAAAAAAAAAGTCTCTGCAATTCTCTTTATACTGGTTAAAAGAAAAACCTCCCAAAGTTTAAACCTACTGTTTTATCTAGCTACAAAAATCCTATGCGTTGATATGATGTATCAAAGAAGACTAAAAACAAAAAGACACATCAAATTTTATTTTTAATAATCCAAAAGCAAAAAAATCACAAACACCAAACAATGTTTGAAACCAAACAATTTAAAGAAAACTTTTTTAAAAAGAGCATAAATAAGTAGTAAATCAAAAGATTAATTACACTGGGAAAGTCTGCTGTCAGAGACCTCTTCAAAGTGTTGAACAGCAAACGATGTCTGTCTGGAGACTAAGGTGCGCCTGATACAGACTATAGTTTTTGCAATTACTTGCTATGCATCAGAAAGCTGGACAATGACTAGGGAGAACTGATGCCTTCGAGCTGTGGTGTTGGAGAAGAGTATTGAATATACCATGGACTGCAAGGAGAACAAACAAGTTTATCTTAGAGAGGGTGAGACCAGGCTTCTCTTTGGAGGCAAGGATTCTGAAACTTCGTCTGACGTACTTTTGACATTGTACACGGAGGGACCAGTCCTTGGAGAAGGACATCATGCTTGGGATGGTGGAGGAACAGTTTCAGAGAGGAAGATCTGTGATAAGATGGATTGATTCAGTAAATGGGGTAACTGGGGTAGGTCTGTCAGAGACAATAAGATTGGCACAGGACGGAGCAAGCTATTGTACATAGGGTCACTATGAGTCGCAAGCAGTGAGGGCACGTAACAACAACAGTAACAACTAGTTCTGTGAGAGAAGGATGGGCAGTCTCCTGCTGTGGGATTAACTGCCTCTGAAAACCCACTGGCGGGTCAGCTATGGAATGGTTCAGACTCTGGCACTCAACAACAACAACTAGTTTCTAGCAGGAAAGATGAAGGAAAAACAAGTGGATACTGCCAAGTTTGCCCTGGTCACAAACTTAGCTGTTTCCCCCACTTTCTTTTTCTCTTTACATGATATTTCTTTTCTACTGCAGCAAAGTCTTTTTCACCTAATAAAATTCAAAATCAAAGAGACAGGCCACAAGTTACCACAAGGCTCAGGAACACCACCTACCTAGAGGCAGAGGTGTCCCTTCCTGGCAACCTTTAGACTCACTGAGAATTCCAGTTTTAAATCATCTGCAGGAGTGACTGCCACACAACCTTCCAGAGAACCTGCCATGAAGAAGAAACCTACAGCTCATGGTCTAAGATGATTACGTTTTGATGGACACTTAACCAGATACCATCAGACCATCTTGAAAACCCGCTGTGTGCTTTTCCTGATTAGCATAATACTTCCTTTTCTAAGATAACCCTCCCTTTCCCTCTGAAAAGTGTTAAATAAACATGAGCCCTTTCTCATGTTCTTGACCTAACTTACAAATACTCCCTCAAACATTTCCCTCTGTTTTTCAAAGCACTAGCTTTCAAAGGCACGCGTTTTGCTGCAAGTAAAAAATAAAGTTTGCTCACCCACACATCTCTTCTGTGTAGTGTAATTCTTTACTCAAATAAAAGGCAAGAACCCTTTGAGTCCAATAGACACCGCTTGCAGACAACCAGAAGGCATTCTGGTTTGGGTGGGGCAAGAGAGTTTAAATACAAATGAGAATCCACTTCACAAGGGTTGGGGAGGGGCACTTAAGGTCACATACAATCTATTGTGGCTTTGAAGTCTGCTCTTTTTCCCTGTTCAGAGACACAACGGTACCTTCATTTTTTGTTGTGCACCTACTCTCCTTCCACCTCTGCCAAACTCCCAGCAAATACATAAGTCTTTGGGAAAACCCTTTCACTACTAAATACAGTTGTCACTGGGCAATACTAATAGATTAATATGTGCCTGCTAATAGAGGGATGGAGGTCCCAGTCTCCAGAGATGTTCCAGAAGTAAAATCTGGTGCTGTGAAAACCCACAAGCTTGTGGTTCAAATCCATCCATGTGATTTACTGCCTTTGAAAACCTGCTGGAGGGTCAGCTATGGGTTGGTTCCTACTTGATAACACACAGCAACAATACTTTTGACAATCTACCACTGATGTAAGGGCCAGAGTTCTACCACACTCTTGGGGTTGTCTTGAGGCCGAATCGACTCCATGGCAACCAGTGGTTCTTAGGCAAAATGGATAAATTACATCAGGGAGCACTCCCAGGCTCTGGGCACCCCAATACCCCTCTCTGGCCTTCTGTGTTGGGGAGGTCCACACTAGACCAGCTACTTGGCCTCTGGAAGCACCAACGTGGCACATGGTTGAAGGTTTGGGACTTTTGCTCTTTTATAAATAACTGACTGTTCTCAGTGAGTCTGTGACATCTAAGAGGTGACAAAAGAGTTTTCAGTCTCCTGAAATCTGTATTTCTGACACTCAAGGAAGTGGGGGTAACTCACAAAATCCTTAAATTTCTTTCTGAATCTTGAACTTTAGAAGAACTGGCTTCTGGAATCTACTTCAGGACAAACAATGACTTAGTAAACAATTGAGTAGACAAGCTAGTCATTTGGAATTGGGTTCTTTTAAGAGATTATGTGGAGCTGGCTTTAAGAAGCTGGGAGCCCAGGGCTGGACTGGAGGCTATTTGAGGATTAAGTTATGTATTTGGTGAGGCTAACCTGGCCTGTGCTCTTTTAAAGAATTTAGTTCATTTCAGGAAAACAGACTCCAAAGGTCAGACTGTGAGTAAATCAGTAATTCTTTCCATTGTTCTTCAAGACACAAACCCTTCCTGACCACAAATTGCTTGTCTATTCTATGCTAATTTTTCTCCACCAAAATGTTGATGAGACATAGTGTTAAGAATTTTCATTGTTCTTCTCTTTCTGGAACATTCTTGACTATCTAGTTGAAATGTTACCCTAATTTGCAAAACACATATTCGATAACCTCCAATAAATTTCCGTTGCTGACTTAATATGACTTTTGTTTTAACAGGAGCATTTGGGGCAACAGTTGTCAGCCCTAACTGGCATATTAGGTTCTCCTGGAAGAGCATTTAATAGACTCAGATGTGAGTTCTCAGCCCAGACCAATTAAGTTAGAATCTCTGCAGCTGGAAGGGGACTTGGGGTTTTGAGGTGCCCCAGGCAATTCTCATTGCCCCCCCCACCTTTGAGCACCACAGCCTTGGGGCATCAACTAACCCTTCTTAGCAGAGGACCCCATGGGGAGCCACAGTGAAAGTCAAACCATTCACACATTTCGAATGAGTTCTTTAGCACGGATGAGATTCAAACTGCTCTGAGCATTTTAAACTCTTCTCACCCTCAGGCACATAGTTCAAGCTGCGGATTCATAAAGGTGGCTGTTTCATTAGCCGGAAGAAAAATGACACTATATAGCCTTGTGCCTAGTTCATGCCACCAATGTGCAGTTCAAATGACCACTTCGAGATTATTTGGTCCATAATGGCTAGACCTAATACAGGCTCTTCCTAGGAAATCATCAGGGGAAACATTGCAAAAATTATTTGTTTTGGTTCTTTTGTGAGAGAAGGGTCGTTCCTCTGTCAACTACAAGGGAGAAAGATTTTTAGCCTTGGAAACCTCAAGGATCAGTTCTATTTTATTATGTAGAAACACTATGGATCAGAACCCACTTGAAGAGTAAAGAGTTTAGCTTGGTTTTTACTAGACTAAATCAAACTCTTTTAAAGAGGGAACTTTCTGGAACTTTGCACAGCCCCTTTCACTAGAGCTACATCTCAGGGTTCAGTTCAAACAACTTATCTCATTGTGATTGAGCTGATTCTCTGGTGAGTTTTCAAGACTATGAATTGTACAGAAGGAGATTGCACATCTTTCTCCTTCATAGGAGTAACTGGTGACCTTGAACTTCCAGAGGAGCTTGACCTTTGGAGGCTATGACACCAGAGCTTCCGTAACTCAGGGCTGTTGTTGTAGCTAGGTGCTGGTGAGTCAACTATGTCTCATCATGACCCTGTGAACCACAGAGTAGAACCTTGTCCTATCCTGTGCCAGTCTCACAGTTTCAGACGTGTTGGAGCCTAGTGTGTCTCTTAGGTGTAGACTCACTCAAATCTTCTCTCTTTGTTGCTCCTACTGCTGGATTACCCAGTAAGCAAAGTTGTTCTTGTTGTTGTTTTTATTACCATCAAGTTGAGCACCACTCCTAGTGATCCTAAGAACAAAAGACCTGAAACCTGTCTATAACAAGCGTCATTTCTCAAAGTTTATAGAGCATGTTGTTTAGAAAATGGATCCCATTCCTGTTTCCAAACCTGTCTTAAATTGGGAGCTCCACCAAACACTGTCTGTCATGGGTAACTGTTACGACATTTGACACCCCAAATGGCACATGGTACAGCATCACAGCAACCCCAGGTTACCTCAGTACAGCATATTGACAGAAGAGTGCTGTACCACTCTGAAGAATGTTCCTCCAAAGTATAATAATAACCATCTTTTAAATACAAAGGCCCTCCTGGAGTAAGTAAGGCAAACATGGGTTTATCTGCATTTACTAATCTGTACTGTACAACATCACATGGCTTTTACCACATTTAAGCCCCTATTTACTCCAAGCTTTTCTCCACCAGGTATTTTTTTTTTAAGTAAGGTCATCAGATTTAGCATGAGATACACACACACACACACACACACATAGGATGCCCTGTTCAATTTTAATTTCAGAAAAACAGTGAATGTATTTTTTAGTATATTTATATCTTATGGAATATTTGAGCTATGCTAAAATAAAGGCTTACGCAGAAAGCATCACCTTGCTTGTTGAATGCAAGACAAATTTGAAGTACTTCTTGCAGAAGATCCAGGACTACAGTCATCAATTCAAATTACATCTCAACATCAAGAAAACAAATGTTTTCACTACTGGGCCAATAAGCAACATCACGATAGATGGAGAAAAGATTGAGATTGCCAATGACTTCATCTTACTTGGATCTATAATCACTGTTGATAACACAAGTAAGGAAATCCAAAGACATACTGCACTGGGAAAATTTGCTGTCAGGGACTTCTCCAAGGTGCTGAAGACCAATGATGTTAGTTTAAGGACCAAGATGCATTTGATCCACACCATGATCTTTTCAATTACTTGCTAGTCATTTGAAAATTGGTCAGTGAGAAAGGACGACAGAAGAATCGATGCCTTTGAGCTGTGGTGTTGGAGAAGAGTACTGAACATCCCATGGACGGCCAAAAGAACAAACAAATAAATCTTGAAGACAGTGCAACCAGGGTGCTCCTTCCTTAGAAGCAAGGACAGTGAAACTTCATCTCACGTACTTTGGGCATGTTGTTAGTGGGAGCTGGTCCTCATAAAAAGAAAGTCTTTGTAGAAGGAAAGTCCTTTCCTCCTTGGAAAGGTGAAGGGTCAATGTAAGAGAGGAAGACCCTCAATGAGAGGGACTTACACAAGGACTGTAACAATGGGCTCGAGTATATCAGAGATAATGAGGTTGCAAAGGAAGGAACATGCTTCAGATTTGTAATTCACGGGGTTGCTATGAGTTACAGTCAACTTGATGGCACCTAACAACAAAACCATTATTCATCTTGTGTTTGAAATTCATATTGAATTCTGTATTTTAACTGGTTGCTTTGAGTTGGAGTAAGGAGCTCTGATGGCCTAGCCAGTAGCATGTTGTGCTGCTAACTGAAAGATCTCCCATCTCTGGCGAGTCTAGTCTACCAGCGATTGTTGGGACTTGGACGATTTCCTTACGGAAGGTTGCTATGACTTGGAATAGACTTGATGGCTGTGTGTGTGTGTGTGTGTGTGTGTGTGTGTGTGTGTGTGATCAATTGTGTGAGATAAAGAAGTCTTGCTTTAAGAGTCCTAGGTTTCAGCAGGAAGTAGCTAAGAGAATACACCATCCTCTTTTCCTTATGAATCGGGTGAAGTTTCTCTCAGGGAGGAGTGATAGGGAATGGCAAACGACACACTGACAAAGGAGATTAATCAGAACTGGCTTTGACAAGCACTGTGGCAATTGGACAATTAAAACAGACATTTGGGGGGAGGAAGAAGAACGAACTGGGGAGGAGGGTAGAGAAAACAGTGCAACAATGAATGAATGAGAACCCAAAACCTCTGTAAATGTTCATTAAAACTAATAAAATTTAATAATAATTTTAAAACACACACACACACACACAAAAGAGTCCTAGGATAGTTCTGGTGACATAATCCATAGGGAGTTGCACCGTTAACCCAAAGGTGGCTCCTCTCATGCAGTTTGAACCCGTTAGCAGCTCTGCAAGAGAAAGATGGGTAACCTCCCGTGTGATTTACAGCCTCTAGAAAACTGGCCAGAGGGTCAGGTGAGAGTCACTTCCAACTCAACAGCAACATGTGAAAAGAATTCAAATGATTAAAAGTTGAAAGATCAGTAGTTCTAAACTAACCCGAGCCAGAGGCACCTCAAGAGGGAGGTCTGGTGATCTGCTCCTAAAATGTCGCAGCCTTAAAAATCCTATAGGTCAGTTCAATGCTGCACACATGAGTTGGGATCAAAGTGACAGCAGCTAACGATGTAACAAAAACTTTAAGGAAAGCTTGAAAACGTGGCTTAAGTACAAATGCCTGACATTTAATGCTCACCGTATCCTGTAAATTTATAACCAAGCCTAAACCAAACTAACTTCTTTTCGATTGGTTCTGACCATAACAACCCTCCATTGCATTTCTGAGGTTGCAGATCACTCTCAGAGGAGACCACTCATCTTTCTTTTGAGGAGCCACTGGTAGTTCGAACTACTGAAGGTGGCTGGCCTTTTGGTTAGCAGTGCAACAAGCTGTGGACTATGCTACCAGAGCTCCATCAAAGATCTTAAGTCCAGAAATATCTGTTAGACAACATAACAACACTCTGCTAGTACAAGGATCCGAGCCATCTTACTAGCTCTCCAGGTCTCCTGCTTCACTTGATGGACTCCTTTAAATTTCATGACAGTTTGGAGGCAGATAACATGGAGAAGAATGGGAATCTTAGAACACTTGATTGTGCCCATGTGAAACCTGTGATCGTCAATATAGATTGTATCCCAACATCAAGAAAACAAAGATTCTCACCACTGGGCCAATTGACAGCACCATGATAGATAAAGAAGAGATTGAGGTTGTTAACAATTTCAACTTGCTATCAACATTCAGTTTACCTGCCAATGGGTGTGAGTTGATTTGATTCAGCCTCCTATTTTAAAATGCATTTGATCAGCAATATGGGGATGGAATCCAGGCTGGAAGTTATCTGCAGCAGCCAAATTCTACAGAGGTTTGTTTTCTGGTTCTGGTGAGGGTTAAGGTGGAACATTTACACACCAATGGGTGTGGGTTGATTTGATTCGGCCTCCTGCTTAAAAAGGCATTTTGGCCCTTGAGCCTGTGGCCATTGGGACTGGTGTTAATTGGTTTTGGACAAAGTTTCTTCTAAGTGATATAGCACTCGTTTGTCTATTTGCTGTACTGAGGTAACTTATGGGTGCTGTGATGCTGAACACTGTGACACTGATGTGTCAAATGCAATAATGGTGACACATGGAGGACAGTGTTTGGTGGAGCTCCTTGATCAAAACAAGCTTGGAAGCAGGAGTGGCATCCATTTCCAAAATAGCTTGCCTCTGAAAACTCTACCAACATGGAGAAACAATGAAAGTTATATAAGTGTTCAGATCTTTTGTTCATAGGGCCACTATGAGTCATTATGACTTGATGGCACCTAACAACAACAACAACAATCAACATTCATGGCATGAGTAGGCAGGAAATCAAAAGATGATTTGATTTTATTTGATTTGGGGAAAGTTTGATATTTTCAGGGAACTCTCCAGAGAGCAACAATGTGTCTAGAGACCAACATGCACCTGACCTAAGCCATTGTCTTCTCAACTACTGTCCATGCATCTGAGAGCTGAACAGTGACCAAGGTTGAGTTGTGGTGCTGGAAAAGAGTACTTACCATATCATGAACTATCAGGAGAACAAACAGGTCTGTCCTAGAGAGAATGAAACCAGGCTGCTCCTTGGAGGCCAGCTCTATCTCACATACTTTGGGCATGTTTCTAGGAGGGAGCAGTCCTTAGAGAAGACATCATGCTTGGAAGGGTGAGGGTCAGTGCAGGACAGGAAAGTTTTTGATAAGATGGATTGACATGGTGACTGTGGCAATGGGAACAGCTGTGTCAGAAACAGTGAGACTGGCTCAAGATAGGCCATGGTTCAGACCTATTGTGCATAATAATAAGATCGCTATGAATACAGGCCATGGTCTTCGCAATCACTTGTTATGCATCAGAGAGTTGGACAATGACCAAGGAGGATAGAAGGAGAACTGATGCCTTTGAGCTGTGGTGCTGGAGAAGAGTATTGAGAATACCATGGACTGCTAGGAAAACAAACAGATTTTTCCTGGAAAGGGTTAAACCGGGTGGCTCCTTGGAGGCAAGGATTCTGAGGCTCCGTAACATACTTTGGACATGTTGTGAGGAGAGACCGGTCCTTAGAGAGGGACATCATGCTTGGGAGGGTGGAGGGACGGCTCAGGAGAGGAAGGCCCTCTATGAGGTGGATTGATTCAGTGACTGGGATTGATGGGAGTGTCGGAGACAGTGCGATTGGCACAGGACAGAGCAGAGTTTAGGGCTGTTGTACATAGGGTCGCTATGAGTCGCAGGCGACTCGACGGCACGTAACAACAACAACAACATGAATCTCAATTGACCCAATGGCACATAAGACCTATTATTATGCTCATTTCACAGATGAAAGATTGGGTCTCAAAGAAGAGGAATAACTTGCCCAGTAGCTCATAGCTAAAATAGAATAATAAAACTAGGCTTTGACTCCAAAGTCAAGGACCTGGACATACATGGGTAACCAAGACACAACAGCACACACAACCTTTTCTCCAGGAAGTACTTGCAGAGCTACATTTGTGCTTCTTCTTGGATCCTTATCACACTGTCTAAACCACTTTGACTGAAGCGGAAACCATGGTTTATCACCACATCGCTAGTGCCAGGAAACTTAAAATTTACCAAGTTGTACCTAGCTGGCCGAGGAGTCCCTGGGTGATACAGACATTAAACCCTCCACTACTAACCAGGGCCATTTGATCCAGGGCCATTTCATCGATAGGCACTTCAGAAGGAGGTCTAACAATCTATTTCTAATGAACAGCTATGGCAGAGTTCTACTCTGACACACATGGGGTCATCAGGAATTTGGAACAGACTTAGTGGCAACTGGTTGGGGTTTGTGTTTAACGTAGCATAAGAGATCAAGAGCCCAAGCTCAGAGGTCAGATGGACCCAGATGGCAAAGCTGGAGTCGTACAGGGTCGTTGTGAGAATAGAATGAGAAAAGATCTTTCAAGGACTTTGCACCATGGTTCTCAATATTTGCTGGTTAATTAAATCACCTTGGACGGCTCTAAAGACAACTGTAGCCCAGATGCTCACAGACCGGTCAAGTCAGACTCTCCGGGATGCAACTCAGCTTTAGTGTGGGCAATTTTTTTTTTTTGTTTTGTTTTAAGTTTCTATCTGAAAAATTTCAAACAGATGCAAAAGTAATATCTCTCCCATATACCCGCCACTTCACCAGAAAGGTAAACACTTTGATTTCAACTCTTGGTAGTCCCATGAGTTACAGTACAGAGGTGGATTTTCTGCAGTTTTCTTGGCTTTATTCTTTATAACAGCATCCTGCTGAACATTTCTCTTCTCCAGACGAGAATGAATTGAAACTACCAGTGTTTGATAGTAGTTAAGTAAAGCAAAAACTGCTTGTACCACATCCGTCAGCTTAGATTCAACACTGAATAAGGTCTTTATTACTGGAATGTGTTTGTTTAAAGGCTAGAAAGGCCACAGTTTAAGGGCCTTGAAAACTTTATAGAGCAGGTTTATGTGAGGTTTTGATGAGTCCAATGGACTCAATGTCAACTAGTAACGACAGAGAATTACTAGAATAGCACACAGGTCCATGGGATTTGTTCAGTAACAAGTGCCTTTACTATTACTTTTGTCCTCCTTTTAGTTATGAATTTGACTATTCAAAGACTTTTGACTGTGTGGTTCATAACAAATCATGGACAATATTGTGACGAAGAGGAATTTCAAAATACCTTCGTGTGCTCAGACGAATCTTGTACATAGACCTAGAAACGGTAGTTTGAACAGGACAAGGGTACCATGTAATCCATAGCTCAAAGTCAGAAAAGATGTGCATGAGAGTTGGTTCTTTTTACCATACCTAGGATAGGCAAGATTCAGATCTGCTGTTCACAGAGCTGCTATGAGATATAGTCATTTCAACAGCACCTAACAACCGTATTCGATCTCTTCGCTGAGCTAATCATTTGAGAAGCTGGACTATATGAAGAAGAATACAGCATCAGCACTGAAGAAAGATTCACTAACAGCCAGACTCTATGCAGTTGACACAACCTTGCTTGCAGAAAGTGAAGAGGACTTGAAGTACTTTTTAATGAATTTAAAAGACTTCAGCCTTCAGTATGATTACAGATCAACATAAAGAAAACAAAAGTCTTCACAACTGGAGCAACACACAGCATTATGATAAAAAAAGAAAAGTTGGGAAGATTTCATTTTACTTGACCCCACAATCAACCCCAGTTAGCATAGTGGGTCTGTTGCTAAAAATTGGCTTCCCTGGGCCATTGTCTGTAATCTGATCCAGCTACCTGTCCTACAAACCTGCTGTCACACCTACATCATCAACAGCTGTGTGAACCATTTCTTTCCCCATGCAAATGGAACACATTAATTTATCAACAAGATTGGCTTTTCTCACCATTCAACTGAGAAGATGCAGGGATCTCACCACCAGGAGGAGTAGAGGAAGCAGAGAATACAGTGCATGTAGATCATGTCCTTAGTGACCAGAATCCTGTGCCAGGGAGTGTACCTTGCTGTTAACTGAAAAGCTGTCTGAACTGAGGGAGTGTATGTTGCTGTTAACTGAGAAGCTTCTTGGACTAAGGGATTATAGCTTGCTGTTAACTTGAATTGTAGTTCCCTGAAAAACCCCATAGCTGTATGCATGGCTCTCTGAAGTCTGTGTGGTCATTGCAACAGACTTAGACCTGGTAAATAGATTCAGGAGTGTGGGAGGACATGGCTTTATTCATGGGAATTAGTTTTGTATTGTTGATATTGTTGATGGGGGGAAAATCCTCTTGTGGAGTTAAGTAAGGGATGGACTGAGCCATCCAATTGCTGCCCTTGCTCTTCTTACCACATCCATGAAAGCAGAAATCAAGTAATCAAATGAAGTATCACATTGGGGCACATCTGCTGTCAGAGACCTCTTTAAAGTGCTGAAGAGTAAGAGCATGCAATTTGAGTACTAAGATGTGCCTGACCCAACGACCTCATAGGCACAATAAATGTGAGACAATGAACAAGGAAGATGAAAGAAGAATTGATGCCTTTGGTCGTGGTGTTAGAGGAAAGTGCTGAATATACCATGTAATACCGAAAGAACAAACAAATTATTCTAGGAAAACGTGCAGCTAGGGTGCTCCCTCGAGGTAAGGGTGGCTTCTTAAAAGACTTCATCTCATAGACTTTAGACATGATATCAGAAGGGACCAGTCCATGGGGGAAACTTAATGATTGGGGAACTAGAGGCCCTGAGGCAAAGATTGACATGGTGGCTGCAACGGGCTTAAGCACAGAGTCTATTTTCAGCGTGGTAAAGGATTAGGCAGCATTTTCTAAAGCTACAGCAGAACATTTGCAATAAGGAGCTGCACTGCAATTCTGAAGCCTTGTGGTTCAAATCCACCACAGGAGAAAGATGGGCAATCTCTTCTCGTATGATTAACTGCCTCTGAAAACCTGCTGGAGGATCAGCTGTGGATTGATTCCAACTCAAAGGTACACAACAACAACATGCACTCACTTACAACTGGCAAAACATGGCGTAAATGATGAGATTTAGTATTCTACTTTGGGACTTCCCCCCCACCCCCCCCCCACCCCCTGGTACATGCCCTGGGTGAGTAATACTATAAACACTCAGGAAGAATAAAAAGTATACGAGAAGAGAACAAAAAAAAGCCACCATCATTGACTTTCTCAGATTGATTGACTGAATCCATGCTGTTTAGTTAGAGCTAACTCATAGCTGACCCTCCCTTGGGTTTTGGAGGCTGTAAATCGCATAAGAAGAGATTGTCCATCTTAGTGTTATCTGCATAGGTTGTGTCATCTGTATAACTCAGGTTATTGATGAGTCTTCCTGCAATCCGAATGTCACATTCTTCTTTACAGAGTCCGGCTCCTCAAATTAATTGCTCAGCATATAGAATGAATCTCTATATCTATAGAAAAAGGATACAACCTTGACACACACTTTTCTTAATTTAATTTTTTTTTAAAGTTTTCATTCATTTAAAATTGTACATTTTCCTCCCTAAGTCCCACGAGTTCATGGAAAAAAAAAACAAACAAACCAAAAACCCAACAACAACAAATTATTCGTTGTTTAATTGGGAAACTCCACCAACTACTGTCCACCATTATCACATTTGACACATCAGTGTCACAGTGTTCAGCATCACAGCAACCACGAGTTACCTCTGTACAGCAAATGGACAGACCAGTGCTATACCACTTAGAAGAATGTTTGACTAAAAACAATTACTTTCTATTCATTAGGTGTGTATAGAGACAGAGATTAGATAGATAGATAGATAGATAGATAGATAGATAGATAGATAGATAGATATCCCCATTACCCCAGTTATTGTGTCAATCCATCTCATCAGAGTTATCCTTTCCCGCCCTGTCCTCCTACTTTTCCAACCATGGTGTCCTTCTCCAAGCTCTGATCCCTCCTGGAAACATACTCAAAACAAAGTATTCTGAGATTGTCATTCACTTCAATGTCAGCCATGGTTTAGAGAACAGTTCACGCCGGTGCAAGCCCCTGCTGAGACTTTGCATGTCTATCCCAGATACACTTCATCAGAATGATGGCCTTTTCCCCCAGAAAAACATTTTAATAAGACCCTCCCTTCAGGTACACATGACTCTCATCTTGGGATCTTGTTCAAACATTGATTGTGATTCAGTATATCTGGGATTGAAAGACAAATTCCCAGCAAAAAGTGAACAGAAAAGAACAGGTTCAAAACCATGGTTGTAAGCTTCTCTTATTACCATCAAGTCACCATGGGCAGGGACTTCTGTTTATCCATCTGTGCATTTCCTATTTACATTCTAATACTTGAAGCCTTTGACTCCATCCAAAAGTGCAGACTCCTGGATCTGGGCTGACTACTGACACTTGTAATAGGTTTGAAATGAAGTCTTTCAAGGTTTTCCTTGTTACAAAAGGAAAGAAAAAAAAAACAACTCAAACAACAAACCTGCAATCCCAGAGGTACTCAGTTCGAATCCACCAGATGCTTCACTGGAGAAGGAGAGACAATCTCCTCCTGTGCCAGTTGGATCTGATTTGATAGTACACAACAAGAAAGAAAAAAAGAGAAAAAAGAAAAAGAAAATTGCTTTGCCTCATGCTGCCAGGTAGTTGTGAGACTCAAATGTATATTTGAGTCTTTAATTTGAAGCAGTCAAAGAAAATGAAAACACATAGAAGGGATTAGGAGGAAAGAAAGTATGTGGACCAGGTCCAGCAAGGGCTGAAATGGCACTAATATTAACTAGAGTAATGAACTACACTGTTCTGCTTGTCAGCTTCTGTCTGTCAGACTTCTGTCCTCTGAAGTGGATGTTGTTATCACCTGTCTTTGACACAGGAGACACCTTGAAGCCAGAGATGATAGATAACTTGCTTGAATTTGAGCTCATGCATGTGGTATGAAGGATGATTGCACTCACATGCTGGCAGTGAGGTTGGAGGTTCAAGGCCACCAAGAGGCAGGGTGCCAGAAAGGCCTGGTGATCAGCCCCAAAAACTCAGCCTTTGAACCCCCTAGGGAGCAGAGTTCCTTCCGCTCTGATGCATGGATCCCCCATGAATTAGAATTTGTGTGGGGGCATCTGGCTTACTGTTTGCTAGTGGTATAGACTGTAGGCACGCATCCTCTCTGGCTTTAGGGCTGTGGACCAGAGAGGCCCACTACAACAGCAATCTGGAAGAGTTAGGAGTAGATGCTACAAGCGTACCCCAGAAGGGCCTCTGGGACACACGCTGGTGAAAATGGTGTATAGAAGTCCTCCACACACAGTGCCAGCCCTCTGCTAACCCATTGCTCTGACTTCTCCCCTCTGAGCCCTGAGAAGTGTATGTGTGTGACCGTGAACAGTTAGAGAGACTGAGTAGGTAAAGGGTGGCTGCTCTGAAAACTCAGATTTGCTGCTTGGTCGGGGTGCAGGGGTGGGAGCGGTGTGAGGGAGGAGCAGGCAGGTGTCTTCTCTGAAAGCCGTTTGCATTCTGGGCACTGGAGATACCCAGGAATCCTTCGCCTTCCTGCTCTAGTCCAGCTCTTAAGGATCCCTGTGTGTGGCACAGTAGTTAAGCACTGGACTGGCAACCTAATGATCAGATGTTTGAATCTACCAGCTACTTCCAAGGAGAAAAATACAACAGTATCTTTCTGGTTCCATCAATATTACAGACTAGGAAGCCCTGTGGGGCATTTAAACGCTCAGTGCCACACGAGGTCACTGCAAGTTGCACTGGACCTGAAGGTACCTCACAACGGACCCAGTCTTGGATTCCAGAGTGGCACAAATGTTTAAGCACTTAGCTATCAACTGCAAAGTTGGTGCTTCAAAGCTGCTCTGGGGGTCTTGGACAGAAGCCTGACGTTCTCTGTGAAACACTATGGCGTATGTAGTTCTATTCTGACACATGTGGGGCACAAAGTCCTGCTATTTGGGAAGCTGCTGTAGGTGGCGGGAGGGAGGCCAACAGAGAACTCCAAGGAGACTTAAAAAAACCCTTACTGTACTCAGTTCAGCAGCACATCTACTAAAATTGGAGCGATAAGGAGACGATTAGCATGACCCCCGTGCAAGGATGACATGCAAATTTGTGAAGCATTCCATATTCACACACACACACACACACACACACACACACACACACACACACAGCCCCTCATTACTGTGGAATCAGGATGGACTCATAACTGACCATCCAGCTGGCTTCCAAAACTGTAAACCACAGAAGAGGAGATTGCACATATTTCTCCTTCAGAGCAGCTAATGATAAAACCCCAGAGAGTTGTTTGGTTTGTTGTTTTTTGGTTTTGCTTTTTTTTTTATTGCCTTTGCACTGTCAATTTACCCCCCTATATACTAGGCCACCAAAGTCATAAAAACAGAAAGTCCCTTTCATCTCACGTGTATTTATGCTCACATCTGACTGTTAACACTCAGCCGTTTCCAGTTCTTTTCCGCTTTGGCATCAGAACTGGTTGAATGTTTTATGGAACAGAAACCTCTCTGAGGTTCAATAGCTTCTTTGTTGTTGTGTTGTTTAATTGGAGGTGAGGTGAGGGGTGGAGTGGAGAGGAGAGGGCTGTCTAAGGAGGTGGGAAGTGTTAGTATTTGCATTTGATATGTCTTTACAAGGAGCAGGGCCACAGGATAAATAACAAAAGTAAATTCCAGCAGAGACAAAAGGAAGAACTCTACCTCAGAAAAAGAGAGATGTATCCTAAAGAGAGCTGACTCTCTCATCGCCACTGCTTCTGATGTTGCCAGGCCCTTCTGTGAAAGATGCTGTGCCTCAGTGACACTTTAACCCATAGCCACATTTTATCCAAAGCCCTTAGGATGCTGTGGGGTTCGGTTTGCTCAAACTCAACAGGCTAGGATGCACTTTCGACAGAAAGTGAGCTTGACATCGCTGGCTGTCAGCCCTGAACGGTTCCTGAAAAAAACCACAAAGATCAAAGTGTTTCTGAAGCTGTTTTAAACATGCACAACAGGAAAACAACAAAAGTGCAACAGAATTTGAATAAGCTGGTTTTGGGAGAGGTTGATGGTGGAGCATACGGGCCTGTAATTTGGGACGCAGAACTGGAGAAGCTTCTTTTTTTTTTTTTAAGCTTTTAGACTGTATGTGTCTTGTTGCTGTTAAGTGCTGTCAAGTCATAGCGTGTGAACGAAAGACCTGAGAGCTTGGCTTGTATAACTTTCTTCCTCTCTCCAGGTTCATAGGGTTTCCGGAGGCAAGCTATTATGGAATTGGATGCCACTCCTGCTTCCAAGCTTGTTTTAATTGGGGAGCTCCACCAAACACTGTCCACCATGGGTAGCCATTTGACTCGTCAGTGTCACGTGTTCAGCTTCACAGCAACCACGAGTTACCTCTATACAGCAAGTGGACAGAACAGGGCTATACGACCTAGAAAAATGTTTGATCAAAAACAATTAAAAACAGGCCAGAGGGCTGTGGATTGAAGTCACCCATCTCTGGCTTGGTAGCGTCACTTTCTGTCCACTAGGCCAACCGGTCTCTCTCTCTGCTGTTGTTGTAGATAGTTTTAACAAACATACATTGCTTCTCTTACAGTTGAGGAGGCAAGAAGTCCAAATTCAAGGTGCTGGCTGATGTTAAAAAAACCCTTTATCTCCTTGTTGTCCTGGAAGAAGGTCTTTGTTTTTTTAAGCTTCTGTGTGTCTGGAATTCCTTAAACGTCTCTTTATTCTTGGTATAAGGAGCTTCCCAGCACAGGGACCTGAGTGGAAGCTGACATAACTTTCCTCCTGGAGATTCTTTCCTGGGGGTACTGAGCTGCCTCTAATCTACTCTCTTCTCTCTCCTTTGATCTCTCTTCCAGTGAAAAGGTAACACATTCCAAACCCCAGGGAAACTTCCCTTCCAGGAGATTAGGATTTGATAAGATTAAGGGCATTGACACCCACCCTTAATCGTTTCACGACTGCTTGGGGGCCACTCAAAAGCTTCCACATTGCTGTTGCTGCGCTCTGCAGAGTAGGAGCCCTCTCACAGATGATCCTCCAGTGAGTGGGCTTTCATAGGCCATAAATCGCACAGGAGGAGATTGCCCGTCTTTCCCAGCACAGCTGATGGATTTGAACTGCATGCCTTTGAGTTGGCGGTGCGCTAGGTCACTGGAGCTCCTGTAATGTGGAAACATTACATATATGGTTTTTTTCCGGGAGGGTGGGGGAGCATAATTCCACCCATAAAGAGTTATTGCGGTGTTTTCTTGAGTCAACTACAACTCATGGAGACCTTCTGAACAACAGATCTGAGCCTTGTTCTATGCTACGCTATCCTCATCATTTCCGGCATACTTGAGTCTCTGTGTCAACCCATCTGGTTGAGGGTCTTTGTTTCACTGACGTTGCTTCATGTCCTTTTCCAGGAAACAGCCCTTCCTAACAATATGCCCAAAATAAGTGAGGCAAAGCTTTGCCATCCTTGCCTCTCCTCATCCAACCTCATCTTCAACCAGTGACCAGTTTCCTTTGAGTCACCTCTAACGCACAGAGATCCAATGCGTGTGACTAGATCAGTGCACTGAACAATTTTCACCAATTTTTTCAGTGGCAAAGCACAAGTCCCTCCTTGTAAGGTATCTCTGGGTTGGTACCTCATCATTTGCGTCGTTCAGGACCTCCACTCCAATCCGTAAGCCACAAGAGGGGGAAAAAATTTCTGTAAGTTTCCTTTCATGTCAATAGCCTTTTTAAAAAATAAATTTTTATTTTATACCAGTTTGCTTACAAAATTTGTATACATTGTTTTTCATACCGGATGGATCTTTCTTTCCTTTACCCACCCCTCCCTCTACCCATCACATTGTGCCACCCTATGATTACTTCCCCACCCACCCTCAACCCTGTGCTCCTACCTTCCCCCCCCCCTCTGTCAATAGCCTTTGAAATTGTCCATTTCCCATAATTGTGCCAGTTTTAGCAATGATGTCAGTCTACAGACTAACGTGAGCCGGATGCAGTTCATGGTGTTCTCAATTACTTGCTATGTCTCAGAGAGCTGGACAATGTCGTCCTTAATGATAGAAGAATTGATGCCTTTGAGTTGTGGTGCTGGAGAAGAGTACTAAACATATCATGAAATGCCAAGAGAACAAACAGGTCTGTCTTCGAAAGGGTGAAACCAGGGCTAGGGTTGGGGTTGGGGTTGGGGTTGGGGTTAGGGTTATACTTTGGGCATATTACCAGGAGGGACCAGTCCCTGGAGAAGGATATCATATTTAAAAGGGTGGAAGGACAGCACAGAAGAAGAAGACCTCAGATGAGGCAAACTGACACAGTAACAGGGGTAGTGAAGGTAGGTGCATCGGTGTCAGTGAGATTGGCTCCGAGTAGGGCAGACCTCAGAGCTGTTGCACATAGGGTCACAGGCAATTTGAAGGCACATGTAACAGCAGCAACAACTGGTCCTATCAATCTGTTTTTTTGTCACGCTGATAGGTTCATTTTCCTTTATGATCAAAGTTCTAACAACTGGGTCTGATCATAAAATCAGCCCATATTGGTCTTTGAGAGGACTGTGGGTGGATGCAAGCAAAAGCGAATCATTGTTCCAGTTCCCTAATTTGCCACACACTCATTTAGACTCTTTGGAAGATTAACAAATGGTTATCAGGGCAATTCTGGAAGAAGCGGGGGCAGAGATTCTCCAGCAGAGCCCCAGTGGCTTCCAGGGATAGTGGGCTTTGATTTCATTGGCTGCAAGACCCCTTTTTGCCAGATGTCAGCAAATCACAGACAGTCAACTGGGCTGAAACCCAACCCATTCAGTCATTTCGGGCAACACATTCAGACAGCACACTTGGCTCAGAGTGGTGAGATAAATAGGACTTAATTTATATTTTAAAGTCTTTTATCTCCCTTTAAGCCCCGGCGCTTCACTGAAATAAAATTTGATCAAGGTGGAGAGAGGGAGAGAATGCTGCTTTAATAATGTGTGATCTGTAATCTTGTTCCTTTCTTTCTTCACCTTAACATTCAGAGGCTTGCCATTTCTCTCTGCTTCCCCCACCTGATTCTTCAACGACAGTTTTCCCCTCCTCTATGCCATATGGCTTCAGTATTCAGCCCGTCTTAGGTGTTAACTGGCAGGTTTGAGATCCGCTTTGACCAATGAGAGACTTTGGGGGCAAATTGGACTCTTCTCCTTCTCTCTGCCAGTCACTAGCTGCCAGTCAGCCGCCATATTGATAAGATTAGCTGGTAATTAACAAACCAGCCCGGCCAAGGAGAGGAGATGACTCAATTAGCAGAATGTCACTGCATCTAATTTACTTTGCTTATCAGAGATTTAGTCTCTAATTATTACAGGAAGAAGCGCAGGACGCCTTCAGTGGGGGGAGAGATCTAAAGCTTAACCTCTCTCTGTCTGTGGGTTTGCTTGGCAACAAGGAGGCTGATAAACCAATCTGGGGGATCAGAGGGGCTTAGAGTGTCATCTCATGTGTATGAACAAAGACTCTGAATGATTCTAGCCTGAAAGTTACAACCCAGATTACAGTCTTTACTCTTAGTTCATGATGTACATTTTCCCATTATATTTCTTTCTTGACTCTTTCAACAAAACCTGTTTATGATATTTGTTTAATGAAAAAGTATCTTCCATGGCTAGTGAGTTTCAGTTGTGTTAGTAGTAATAACACCTACAATAACTAATAAAAAAGATTTACTGCCTCCATATACACCATATGTTGAATTTACCACACTTTATTCTCTAAATAAAGGATTGGCCAACTTTTTCCTAAAGAACTAAATAGTAAATATTTTCAGCTACACAAACCACCCAGTCTCTGTTCCAACTACTCAAATGGCTTACTGTATTATGAAAATAATCACAGACAATCTGGAAATGAGTGAAAATATTTGTTTTCACTGACTGTATTATTTAAAGAAGCAAACCTAGTGAACTTTATATATGTGTATGGTATTTATATACAGCTGACCCTCCACAGAGTTTGTGAGGCAGGAAATTTCATGAGAGGAGATTGTCTGTCTTTCTCCCAAAGAGGTGCTGGTAGATTTCAACCACCAGAGAGACATAGCCTTTGGGTTACCATCGCAACCCAAGAACTACACTATGAGTGTGTGTGTGTGTGTGTGTGTGTGTGTGTGTGTGTGTGTGTAACAAAAGAGATTGACTTATCTAAAAAAAAAAAAATCTCAATTCCCCAGTTCAAGGATGAGATACCAGGCTAAAGGCTTCCCCTGACTTAATTGCTGGGTGATAAACCCAAGATCAACATGTCAGACAACAGACTGCGGGCTCATAGGCTGCAAGGGTTAACAAATCCAAAGATCTGTAGGCAACATGGCAGACTCAAATCTCAAGAATCAAAAGCCAGATGATGAGAGCCAGATGTAATATTCAGAGTAAGGGGAAAAAACCTAGAGAAATTTGCCTCTCTCTCTCTCTGTATACCACTTAGAAGAATGTTTGACAAAAAAATCAGCTAAAACCAGGCCGGAGGGCGGCAGATTAGAATCACTCACCTTGGACTTGGTAGCATAACATCTGACCACTAGGCCAACATAGCTCTATGTTGTCGTTGTTATTGTTGTTAAGTGTGGTCAAGTCATAGACAACACATAGCAACCCTATGAACAAAAGATCTGAGATAGATATATAGATATAATGCAGGCCACATCTCTGAGGAGATTCCCTTTCCCAACTGATTGGTTGCATATAGCAGATCTCATCAGGGAGGTGATTACATTATATCAGATTTTCTTACGGGAATGGTTACATCATAACTACCAAGCTCTGAGAGTCATGGCCAGCTGCACTGATGTACAACTTTAACTAGCATAGCAGTGATCCAATAAATCTTTTTTTAAAAAAAACAGCCATTAAACTAGATTTGAACCATGATAAACACCTATTTTAAAATAATTTTTTTTTCAAACTTCCTATTGCAACCTATTACTCACGGGGTCATTTTAGTGAGTAGAAAAAGAAGCCAAAATAGGAAAATAACTGAATGTGCTGCATCTAACATAGGTATTTGTTTTGTTGGGACATTTTCATTTCAGATATAAGTTTATATACATACATAGTTGTTGTGGTTGTTATGTGCTGTAGAGTCACCTGTGACCCATAGTGACCCTCTGCACAGCAGCTCTGAAGCCTGCCTGTCTTGAAGCAGTCCCACTAATTCTGACACACCTATTGTCATTACTCCAATAACTATATCAATCCATCTCACCCGGTGTCTTCCTCTCCTGCACTGTCCCTCCACCCTTCTGAACATGATGTCCTTCTCCAAGGACAGATGTCTCCCAGCCACATGCCCAAAGTACACGAGACAGAGCTTCAAAATTCTAGCCTCCAAGGAGAAACTTGGGTTTACCATCTCCAAGACAGATTTATATGTTTGTGTAAATATATATACTGAATTTTTTATCACAGATTATGATTATTAAAGTTTGAAAAATACTTTTATACCCAATAATTTCCTGACGTGAATCTCAGGAAATACTTATAATAAGTGAAATACTTACCTGCATTTCAGAGTTGAAGAAACAAAGATAAAGAGAAGTTATATGACTACCCCTACGTCACTCCAGGATTCAGATGATAACAAAATACATTATCAGTCATGCAATAACACGTTTCTGGTTGTGATGCTGTGAGTTACATAAAAATAGCCATTATCTTTGTGACTCTTACCCAATAATTGAGGGAGACGATGTAAAGAAGGTTCTTGCTTGTTGTTGCTAATGCAAATAAAATTGAAAATACAATTGTGATAAAAATATGATGGTTAAGTTTATGTGTCAATTTGACTGGATCATGATTTTCAGGGGCTGGAAGTTTCATAATTACGTAAATTCTGCATTTCTGTAATAATGTTATTAAGGACCACTGAGTTGGAACTGACTCATAGCTGACCCTCCATTGGATTTTCAGAAGCCGTAAATCACAAGGGAGGAGATTGCCCATCTTTCTGCCAAGGAGCAGATAGTGCATTCAAGCAGGGTACCTTTGTGTTGGCAGTGCCATTTCTTATCACTAATCTAATGTAACAGAGTTCTGGTAAGAAGGGAGCAGTGGTAAGAAATTGCACTGCAATCCCAAAGGCATGTGGTTCGAACCCACTAGCTGCTCTGTGGGAGTAAGATGGACAATCTCCTCCTGTGCAATTAACTGCCTCTGAAGACCCCCTGGAGGGTCAGCTATGGGTCACTTCCAACTCAATGGTATTCAACAACCAATCACATGTAATAATAATTACATTATTATTGAAGAATATTATGTGATATGTTTCTGTGCTCATGGGTATAGTCCCATGTAAGAGCGAATTGCTGATATATTAATGAGACAGGATTAGGGTGGAACGTGCCTTTAATCATCATTAGAGAGTGTGACTCAAGTTACCTTTCTACCCCAGTCATTGTTCTCTCTTCACATCTTTATACCGCCTTCTTCAAACCTGGGGTGGCTTCCTGAGGGTATGGTCCACATCTAACATACAAGTGCTTTAGCAACATTCTCTCTTTGTCTGGATCCTGCATCTGACTTGGCTTCATCTGAATCCCAGTTCACAGAACTTAAACCACTTGCCCTGATTTACCAGCTACTGAAGTCTTCTGAGCTAGCAGCCTGTCACCTGACCTGCTGATTCGAGTCCATCATTACCTGCAGCTACGTGAGTTAGAAGACGCCTCCGGACTGACACTCATGGATTTGGCACTTGCCAGCCTCCACAAGCACATGAGCCATTTGTTTGGTCGATCTTGAGTTCTGAAAGATGTTGCAGCAAATCATAGAACACCCCCCCACACACACACACACAATGGGATGGAGTGTACCGAGGGCAGGAAGTAACTGATGTTAGAAGAGGATGATGATGATGGAGTGATACAGCAATTTGAATAAGTGAAGACATTTAGGACATCTCCCAGCTCTGCCTTACAAGAACTAGTTTTGGACTGGTTTTTAACCAAAGAAATCATTCATGGACTGTTGGTGAAGGACAGGGCTTATGGGAAGAAACAAAACACATAGTGACTCTCTGGGCTCCTAGACTAGACTGACAGGTATTATCCTAATATGACAGCAAGGATTTGGGGTATAGCTTTTTCCCTTGCCTGCTTTGGAAATGTTAATGAAAAATATGGATAAAATATGTTATACAAGTGCGTGTGCACACATATATGTTTGACCACACCCCCACACACACCCCCACACCCCTCTACACACACGCAGCAGCACAGTCCCCTCTCCAGCCCAGTGGAAGGGAAGCAAAAAAAGGAAACCAGAGACAAGCGCATTCCACAATTGAATGGCGAGCTGCTGCAGCAAGCTCAACGTATTTTTCCCTTCTTGGTCTTTCCACTGCAATTGCTATTTATCACAATATATTTTTCCCCCAACACATTTCAGAGTCAGTTGGAATTGATTTGAGGCTCTAAACAGTCTTGTGAATGAAAAAGCAAACTGTAACCTATTCAAACAGCCCCTCTTCCTTAATCTAGGAACATGTGAGATGCAATTTAAATGATAATGTTAACCACAATGCGAGAAATGCGGTGCTCCACTATAAGAAGGGCTTTTTAAAACCCCCACTGGAAGACAAATGGCTGAGACATTTATAACGGAGGCACTTTTTAGAGAGAGAATGCTCCAACCATTAATTTTATTGCTCTGGTGCTGAATATGAAGTGAGAATGAAGTTTCTGAATGGTATTGGAAGACTTAGCAGTTCATGCAAGATGGCAGCCTGCAAAGAAGAATTCTAGAGAGACTTTTGGAAATTTTAAGTGCTCTCTCCCCCTAAATTTCATTCTTATATATAAATATAAAAAAAAAATTCCAACAAAACAACAACAAACTCAGGCTTTCTTGTCTGATAGTTGTGTTGTTGTTGTTGTTACATGCCGTTGAGTTGCCTGCGACTCATAGCGACCCTATGTACAACAGCTTTAAACCCTGCTCTATCCTGTGTCAATCTTATTGTCTCTGACACACCTACTCCCAGTACCTCAGTCACTGAATTTATCCATCTCATCAAGGGTCTTTCTCTCTTACGCTGTCCCTCCACCCTCCCAAGCATGACGACCCTCTCCAAGGACTGGTCCCTCCTTGCAACATGTTCAAAGTATGTCAGCTGATGCTTCAGAATCCTTGCTTCCAAGAAACAGCCTGGTCTCACGCTTTGTAGGATAAACCTGTTTGTTCTAGCAGTCCATGATATACTCAATACTCTTCTCTAGCACCACAGCTCAAAGATATTAGATCTCCGTCTCTCATTCCAAGTCATTGTCCAGCTTTCTGATCCATAACAAGTAATTGCAAAGACTATGGCCTGGACTAGGCACCCCTTGGTCTCCAGGCTTACATTGCTGCTTTTCGGTACTTTGGAGGGGTCTCTGACAGCAGACTTTCCCAGTGTCATTTGTCTTTTAATTTCCTGGCTGCTGATACCAAGCAAGAGTAATGATAGTGGAGCCAAGTAAACTAGTTGTTGACAATCTCAATCTCTTCATCATCTATCATGATGCTGCCAATCGGCTCAGTGGTGAGAATCTTTGTTTTCTTGATGTTGAGCTTCAGTCCATATTTAAGGCTGTAGTCCTTGACCTCCTGCAGCAAGCACTTCAGGTCCTCCTCAGTTTCAGCAAGCAGGGTTGTGTCACCTGCATAACGCAGACTGTTGAGGAATCTTCCTCCAATCCTGATGCCGCATTTCTCCTCATAGAGCCCAGCCTCCTGAATAACTTGTTCTGCATATAGATTGGAAAGGTGTGGAGATAGAACACATCCCCGTTGTATATCCTTCCAGATTTTGAACCATGCACTTCCTTCTGATCCAAGTACAGATTTCGCATAAGCACAATCAAGTGTTTTGGGATTTCTGTTCTTCTCAGAGTCTGATATAGACTAGTGGAATCTCTTTGTATCTGGAAAAAACCTCACTTCTGTGGCTCAAATTTTAAGCAAACAACAGATAGGTCTGTAAGTCTTCAAAGTGATAAAGAGCAATGGTGTCCATTTAAAGACCAAGGTGCACCTGATCCAAGCCATGGTCTTTTCAATGCATCTGAAAGTTGAACAACAGATAAGGATGACCGAAAAAGGATCAATGCCTTTGAACGGTGGTGTTGGAGAAGAGTACTGACTATCCCAAGGACTGTCTAAAGAACAAACAAGTCTGCCTTGGAGGAAGTGTAAACACAGTGCTCCTTAGAGGCAAGGATGGTGAAATTTATCTCACATACTTTGGGCATGTAAGAAGGAAGGGCTAGTCCTTGGAAGAAGACGTCATGCTGGAAAAGGTGAGGGGCTCTGAGAAAGAGAGGAAGACCCCCACAAGATGGATTGACAGTGACCGTAACATTGGACTCAAGCATATTAGTGATTGTGAGAATTACACAAGATAGAGGTTCAGATCTGTTCATTGTTCACTGGGTTGCTATGAATCATACTCAACTCAACCACACCTAACAATGACGTCTGGCAAACAGTAACACCAAGGAGATGCTTTCTTCTTAGAACAGTCAGCCATACAAGACGCAAAGGGCAGCATTTTCCCACGGGTGAGACTCAGAAGGCTGTAAAGTAAGGAGGAAAGATGAACAAAAATGACAATTACAGCAACGAAGCAGGAAGTTCACTTCCATTCCAGGGATTGCTGTTAACGCCATAAAATAAACCATATATAAATAATTGAATGGAAAATAAATTTTCCCTGTAAATTTTCACTCAAATCAGAAGAAAAGAGGAAAAATACTTTAAATAAATAGAAAAGGGAGAGAAGACTTTTTTTAAATTTTATTTTTTTTAAAAAGATTTTTAAGGGAGCTCTAGTGGCCTAGTGGCAAGAAACTGCACTGCAATCTCGGAGGTACGTGGTTTGAATCCACCAGATGCTCTGCTCTGCTGGAGGAGGGGCAATCTCCTCCTGGACCAGTCAGATCCGATTTGACGGTACACACAAAAATAATAAAATAAAATAATAAAAAAAATTTAAAACATTTTAAAAATATGTTCAGATTTAAAAGATGTTTATGTGGCGAGAAAGGTTTCTAGGAGTCAGAATGTTCTCTTTGGCAACCAACAACAACAAGGAAGAAAATAAATTATGCATAGATCTGCACCCTAACACAACTGTCATTACTGCTTTGTCATGGACTTTTTTTCTCTTCCTATATGCTTTGATTCCACTAACTGGAACTGAAGACTCTCAGTTTCTGGTAAAGCCTCCCAACTGTCTGCAGTGAGTATCTTAGGAAGCAAGGGAAAGATATAAATGGAAAAGTGTACCACCAGCACTCAATCTTACATCCCATCCTTGTGCGTGGGATGCCAGGTTTCATATTCAACCACCAAACATGTTTCAATCACTCAAAACCGCTCTTTCATCCCTAATGTGTCCTAAACATCTGGTGGAGGGTTTGTTAGCAGGGGCCAGGCCGTGGAGAATGACATCGTGCTTGGAAAAGTGGGGAGTCCACAAAGGAGGGAAGCTCCTCAGGAAGTGGATTGACACACTGACTTTTTAACAATGGGCTCTGACGTGGCAGAGATGATGAGGAGGGCAAACGAAAGGGCAGGGTGCAGGTCTGGTGTTCGTAGTGTTGCTGTGAGTCATGCTTGACTTGATGGCACCTATGTGATGTTGTTGTGTGCTGTTGAGTTGGAATCCACCCATAGCCAACCCTCCAGCAACTTGACAAAGGCAGTAAATTGCGTGGGAGGAGACTGACCATCTTTCTCCAAAGCAGTAACTGGTGCATTTAAACCGTCACTGTTTTTGTTCAAACACTCTTCTAGGTCATATAGCCCTGGTGTGTCCACTTGATGTACAGAGGTAACCTGTGGTTGCTGTCAAGCTGAACACTGTGACACTTGTGTCAAATGTGAGAATGGTTACACATGGAGGACAGTGTTTGGTGGATCTTCCTGATTAAAACAAGCTTGGAAGCAGGAGTGGCATCCACTTCCGAAATAGCTTGCCTCTGGAAACTCTATGAACTTGGAGAAAGGATGAAAGTCACACAAGTGTTGAGGACTTTCGTTCGCAGGGTCACTATGAGTCACCTAGGACTCAACTGCACAACAACAATAACAGTATCTTTTAGATTTCAGCACAGCTTCTTACCATTAGATCAGCAGAGCTCCCAATGGCAGCAATGACACATGGTGCCATAAACATCTTAAACATTCTTATGAGGTGTTAGCATACTAGGTTTTGTTAGCAAGCAATCCAGGACTAAGTAAACTCCATCTAATTGCGTAACTCCTAGGATTTAACCTTCTAAAGCCAAAATCTGGTTCTCAAAAACTTCTCATCCAACAAATCCAGTTTCCTCCATGACCATAAAGTCTTGTGGTGTTCACAGTAATTAGGAATTAAAAGGATTTTGGCACTATGATTGTAAATTAATTTAACAGACATAACTATACGTATCATATAATTATATGAAACAGACAAACAAATACACTTTTTTATGCATGTATATGAATTGTAGTGGCATAGTCTGTGGGGAATTGCAATGTTAACTCAAAGGCCCAGCCTCTGTTGTTTTGCATTCACCAGTGGCCCCATTGGAGAAAGATGTTCAGTTTTCTCCGTTGTGATTTGCACTCTTGGAAACCCAATGCAAAGCCAGCTAGGAGTTCATTTCAGCTTGAGGACAATGAGTTTGAGTTTGTAAGTCATCTTAAGTTGTTGTTGCTGCCGTTAAGTGCCATTCACTCAACTGTGACTCATAGCAACTCTATGAACAATTGAGTGGAACTTTGCGCTATCCTATGCCAACCTCACCTCTGATATACTTGAGCCTACAGTCATCGTATCTATCCATCTGGTTAAGGCTCTTCCTCTCTTCCTCTGACCTTCCACCTTTCAAAGCTTGATGTCTTTTTCCAAGGATTGACCCTTCCTAACAACATGGCCAAAGTATATAAGACAAAGTGTCATCATCCTTGTCTCTAAGGTGTTCCCTGGCTACATGCCACTTGACTGATTTGTTCTTTTGGAAGTCCATGGGATATTCCATTCTCTTCTCCAACACAACAATCCAAAAGCATCAGTTCTGTTCTATTTATTCACTGTTCAACTTTCAGATGCATACCTTGTTGTTGTTGTTGTTGTTGATGATGATGATGATTGCTGGTGAGTCGAGCACAATTCATAGCGACTCAATGAACAAAAGACCTAATGCCCAGAACTATCGTCGTTTCTCCAAGTTCATTAGAGTTCCCAGAGGTTTAGGAAGTGGATGTCACTTCCTGTAGCCCCTCCTAAACTTGCAGACATTTCTGGATAAAGAGGCTCCAGGAGCCCAAAGGGAGTCTTGTGAGGCAGGCCAGAGGTGCAGACTGCTGGAAGCAAAGCTCTCCACGTTGGGGACGAGGAGTGCAGGAGTGGGGGAGGAATCCTCGGGACCGGCCTGGGGCACCACATGGACTGTTGTTGAGCGCCATCCTCTCGGCTCTGCCCAACAGAAGGCAACCGTGCTCCAATCTGCATCATCCTCCCAATCTCTGCTTCAGCACCATAGTTTAGCACTCCTCAAACTCTCGTCAAGGAAGGCGTGCTGCTTTTGAAATCACAATGCTATTTAAAAAAAAATGACGCAGAAAGGAAATACCTTTCACAGTCCTGCACATCTATTTTGCAGCCACAAGATCAGTATTTGATGGGGAAAGCCTCTCTTACAGCCACATGGTCCTAGTTATTATTGCTTTAATACGTCACAAGCCTCTGTTGCTGTAATTGCTCTTAGGCGCCATCTAGTCAATTACGACTCATAACAATTCCACGAGCTGTAGATGGAAGGAAACTTGGCCCTGTCCACACCAGCGTCACCATCTCTGTCATGCTCCAGCCCATTGTCACAGTCGCTGGGTCTGTCCACCTTGTTGAGGGTCTTCCTCTCTTTCACTGACCCCCTGTCTTTCCCAGCCTGACGTCTTTTTCCAAGGACTAGTTCCCTCCTGGACATGCCCCCTGTATGACGATAAGTTTCGCTATTCTTGCCTCTAAGGGACGCGCTGACTGCATTTCTCCTAAGACAGATTTCTTCCTTCTTTTAGCAGTCCGTGGTATAGTGAGTCATCTTTGCCAACGTCACAATACAAAGACATCAATTCTTCTATAATCTTCTACATGCTAAATTCCAGATAATTTCGATCCAAGGGAAGCGGGGGGGAGGGGGAACTCTGGTGACCGAGTGGCAGAAGCTGCTCTGCAATCCCGCTGCAATCTTGAAGGCTCATGGTTCAAATCCACCAGCTGCTCTGCAGGAGAAGGACGGACAATCTCCTGTGCAATTGTCTGCCTCTGAAAACCCACTGGAGGCTCAGCTATGGTTTGGTTCCAACTTGGTGGTATACTACCACCCCCGCCAGAACAACAACAACACAACATGGGACAGAGTAAAGTTGCCCACAAGGTTTCCAAGGATAGAAATCATTGTGGAAGCAGATTGCCACATCTTTCTCTCGTGGAGCAGCTAGTGGGTTTGAACTGCTGACCTTGAGGTTATCAGCTGAGTACTTTAGCCACTGTCACCAGATGTTCTTCATAAACTGAATCCAGGGGCCAACATAAATCATTAATAGTAGTACAAACAATGAAAACAATAATCACAGCATGCAGAATCATCCTATCTGGATAACTTTTAATGGCAAGGGTAACTCTATGGACTGGGTCCCAGGGAAAGCACTTAATACACGTTATTTCATCGCTTGTTGTTAAGTGCCATCGAGTTGTAGGTGACTCAAAACGGAGAACAAAAGTTCTCAACACTGTTATTTCATTAAATCCTTATAATAATTGTCTGAGTTAGTTACCACAACTATTCCCACCGTCCAGATTGGAAAAAGTTAGACTTAACAAAATTACACAATTTTCCCCCCAACTCAAACAGGAGAATTTCCTCAACTCTCCCAGTAAAAGAACTGATATCTTTGAATCGTGGTGGTGGAAAAAGAGTATTGACTATCCCAGAAGTGTCAAAAGAACAAACAAATCTATCTTGGAGGAAGTGCAACCAGGCGTTCCTTGAAGGCAAAGACGATGAAGCTTTGTCTCCCGTACTTTGGCCGTGTTGTCAGAAGGGGTCAGTCCTTGGGAAAAGATACTGTGCTGAGAAAGATGGAGGCTTTCCGAGAAAGGGAGGAAGCCCCTCAACAAGATGGGTTGACACAGGCACGGAACCAAAGGGCTGGAGCATATTGGACTTGGTGAGGAGGCTGCTTGACAGAGCAACGTTCAGGTCTGTTCTTCACAGAATTGCTATGTGTCATAGTCAACTGGATAGTATCTAACAATAACATCATCAGACAACAGAACTTGAACTTGGAGCCAGGTCAGCCTGATGCCCGCGATCTCGTGGGGAACCACTGCGCAGTCTATATCCTTATGCTCATTTCTCCATTTGTTTTGGTTTTCTTAAAATTAATTTTAATGAAAGTTTACAGAGACTTAGGATTTCCGTTCATTCATTGTTGTACTTTTCTCTCTGCCCCCCCATGCTCCCCAAATTCACTCTTCTTTTTGAAAAAAAAAAACCCAACAAAACAGTGTTTAGATGCCACGAAGTAAGTGGCTAGGCCTTAACCGTATGTGTTGTAAGGTCCGAGGGCCTCTTGCGTCCTTGTCAAGGGGAGTGCTAACCTTCTCTTCTTCCAAACAACACACCATTTGTTTGTTTTAAGAAGTCCTGAAGGCTGAACATGAACTAGTTCCTGTCTATTAAATTATCCTCATTCTATTTTTATGTGTTAGGGGGCTGGGAAATAACTCTCTGTTACTGGTTTTTCTGATCTCTTTGGACAATCCATTTTTAGCTTCTTTCTGTTCATAACCTCTTGGGGGAAAGGCTGATGTATTGGTAAAATTATGAACAAAACCCCGTCATTGTCCTTGGAGAACGCCTTTCCTGGTGCATGCTGGGTTGTACGTTTTGTAATATTCAAACTTCAATCATGGCCTTTTCTAAATGATAACTTCCTCTGATCTGAGGGGGAAACCTACCTTTTATGCCTGCTACAAATACACGTGGTAAAACATGGACAGAGGCCAATAGGAACAGTATAATGTGAGAAAGGCATTTTTTAGGGAAGGGAGAAGAAGGGTGATCATTTTAGAAATTGCCAAATCGGATAAATGGAGGCTTCTTTCTTTTCCTGAACTGTTCTTGTCAGTTCCCAGTCTAAGACTCTACCTGACACCAGTGTAAAATCAACAGAAACAAACACGAACATTGAGAGTTGCCAATCAGTTTTCAAAACTGAAACTTCTACCTGAAGATTCATTTGCTCCTGCTGCGCTCATAACTCGCTGGGCTCCTATTTGCTTATTTATGAGTAAACAAACAATCTCAGTGAGCTCTAATGATGAGTTAGATCACTCAGACATCTATTATTGAGAAGCCTTCGTTCCACTTGGACTTGGGTTTGCACAGCACCACCTGATCAGGACGCTCTACTGGCCGATGGCCACTGATTTGGATACCCATCAACACTCTTGGTAACAGCAGCCAGAAAATCAAGAGATGAAATGCATTGGGAAAGTCAACTGTGAGGGACCTCTCAAGAGTACTGAAGAGCAACGATGTCAGGCTGGAGACTAAGGTGGGCCTGATCCGGGCTATAGTTCTCACAATTACGTGCTATGCATCAGAGAGTTGGACAGTGAATTGGGATAATAGAAGGAGAATTGATGTCTTTGTGTTGTGGTGCTGGAGAAGAGTGTTGAATATACCATGGACTACTAGGAGAACAAACAAGTTTGTCCTGGAGAGGGTGAAGCTGAAATGCTTCTTGGAGTCAAGGATTTTGAAGCTTCATCTGACATACTTTGGGCATGTTGCAAGGAGGGACTGGTCCTTGGAGAGGGACATCATGTTTGGGAGAGTGGAGGGACGGCGCAGGAGAGGAAGACCCTTGATGAGACGGATCGATTCTGTGAGTGGAGTGGTGAGAATGAATGTGTTTGAGACGGCGAGGTTGGCACAGCATGGAACAGCGTTTAGGGCTCTTGTACATAGGGTCGCTATGAGTCACAAACAACTCGATGGCACATAACAGCAACAACAACAAATGAATGTCATTCACTGACAGAAATAGACACACACACATTCTAGGCCCCATTAAACCTGCCACCTAGGATCATATTCCCAAATGTGCAATGATGCAAAATACAGGCTAAAGGCGATTTCTTTGCATTCTGAAAGGGAAATGTGGTTGCTCTGAGTTTGCATCCATTGGGGGACACAAAGTGGAGAGAGGCGAGCATGTAAAGAGAGATCTCAGGAGAACCTAGAGCTTTGTGCCCTGCCGACAGGTGCAAAGAACAGACTCAACATCTGTGAAAGAGACACTGAGCACTTAGGCACAAGGTGGTGGGAAATGAGAGCGTCCAGAGACTGTTAAGTGGCTCCAGGAAATAGGCTGGGAGACTGATTGTGTTTGACTCAATCAAGAGCCCGCTGTGCCTAAAAATAAAAAGATGGAGCCCGTCAGACTTCTGTCACTCCCTCCTCTTCCCAACCATGGCCGTTGATTTGGTCTTCAAGCAGAAAGCCCCATGATGCCTGACTCCCTTGGCATGAAGTGAAAACGAGCACTTCAAATGTAAACACTTCTCCCAATGGGAGGTGGGGGTTGTGAGAGAGAAGAGAAGAGAAGAGAAGAGAAGAGAAGAGAAGAGAAGAGAAGAGAAGAGAAGAGAAGAGAAGAGGAGAGAAATAAATGTGCTTGAGACAATTTCCCCCCCATTCCCAGAACTTGTTCTTTGTGCTGTAAGCAACCTCAGAGAGCAACCAGGCTATCTTTCTGGTTCGGTGTGGGATGTTTTGTTTGTGTTTGTTTGTTTCATTTGGGTTTTGATTGCCGTTTTAAATTTTTTTCCAATCAAATTAAAGCTTTGAGAAGACAACAAAGTTGGGGTGAGCCCAGTTTTACTGATAAATTCTGGATCTACTGTTGTCTAGCTGTGTTTTGGGGTAAACATCAACCTCCATATATGTTTTGTTTCTTGTGACCCAAAAGTCCAAATTCACTGTCGTAGCGTGGAGTCTGGAAACTTCCCTTCAGGTCTCTGAGGTGGTAAGTATGGGAGGAGAATGCCCATTCTTCTTCTTAGAACAGTTGTTTGGTGGGCTTGAAACACTGACTCTTTGGTTGTTGTGGACCATTGAGTTGGAACCAACCCACAGTGACCCTCCAGTGGGTTTTCAGAGGCAGTGGATTTTCAAAGGCAGTAAATCACGCAGGAGGAGATTGTCCACTGTCTTCCAGAGAGCAAATGAGCAACTGGTGTATTCAAACTCCATACCTTTGCATTGACAGTACAATTCCTTATGACTAAGCCACCAGAGCTCCCTAGAAGCCCAGTATGTTAAAGTACTACACCACCAGGGCTCCCTTTACTATAAAGAGGAATGGAAGTCAGAGTACCAATGACATGTTGTTATTATGTGCTGTCGAATTGCCTGCAACTCATAGCAACCCTATCTATGTACAATAGCTTTGAATGTGACCTATCCTGAGCCAGTCTCTGTCTCCAACACACCTCCTCCCATTACCTCAGTTACTCATTCAATTCATCTCATCCAGAGCCTTCTCCTGCAAAGTCCCTCCACCTTCAAAGTGTGATGTCCTTCTCTAAGGACTGGTCCCTCCAGGCAACATGGCCAAAGTAGGTGAGACAGATCTTTAAAATTCTTCCCCCCAAGAAGCAGCTTGGTTTAACCCTCTTCAGGGAGACTATTCACTTGGTAGTCCATGATATGTTCAATACTACTTCAGCACCACAATTCAAAAGCATCAATTCTTCTATCACATTTAGTCATTGTTCAGCTCTCTGGTGAAGTAATTGCAAAGACCATGGCTTGGATTCAGTTTAGTATCGAGACTGACATCATTGCTCTTTGGCACTCTGGAGAGGTAGGTACCTGACAGCAAATTTTTCTAATACAATTCATATTTTGATTTCCTGACTACTGATGCCAACAGTGTTGATTGTGGAACCAAGCAAGTTGAAATTGTTAGTATGAATTTCTTCTCCATCTATCATGGTGCTGCCAGTTGGCCCAATAGTAGAAAATCTTTGTTTTCTTAATGTTGAGCTTTTAAGCCATATTGAAGGCTGTAGTCTTTGAGACTATGAAGCAAATGCCTCAGGTCCTCTTCAGTTTCAGAAAGCAAGGTTGTATCATCTACATAACACGAGTTGTTGACAAGTCTTCCTCCAGTCTTAATGCCACATTCCTCCTCATAAAGCCCCACCTCTGAATGATCTGTATTGCACATAGATTGAAAAGGTATGGAGATAGGATGCATCCCTAATGCACACGTTTCCTGATTTTAAATCATGCAGTGTTCCCTTGCTCCGTTCCGATGACTGCTTCCTTGTCCAAGTATAGGTTTCATATGAGCACTGTCAAGTGTTCTGGGATTCTCATTCTTCTGAGGTTAGCCACAATTTGTTGTGAACCACACAATTGAATGCATTTGCATAGTCAATGAAACACGGAGAGATGGTCCTCTGATATTTCCTGCTTTCAGCTAAGATTCATCTAACATTGACTATCATGCCCCTAGTGCCACAAACCCCTGTGTACTGATGACATGTTGTTTGTTATGTGCCGTCGAGTCGCTTGTGACTCACAGCGACTCCATGTACAAGAGCCCTAAACCCTGCTCCCTCCTTTGTCAACCTCATTGTCTCTGACACACCTACTCCCATTAACCCAGTCACTGAATCGATCCATCTCATCGAGGGTCTTCCTCTCCTGTCTGTCTCTCCACCCTCCCAAGCATGATGTCCTTCTCCAAGGACTGGTCCCTCCTTACAACAAGCCCAAGATATGTCAGATGAAGCTTCAGAATCCTTGCCTCCAAGGAGCAGTCTGGTCTCACCCTCTCTAGGATGAACCTGTTTATTCTCTTAGCAGTTCATGGTATATTCAAACTCTTCTCCAGTACCACATCTCAAAAGCATCAATTCTCTTTCTATCATCCCTAGTCACTGTCCAGCTCTCTGATGCATAGTACCCAATCGCTAAGACTGTAGCCTGGATCAGGCGCACCTTAGTCTCCAGCCTGACATCATTACTCTTCAGTGCTCTGGAGAGGTCCCTGACAGCTGACTTTCCCAAGGCAATTCATGTCTTTACATCACACTTCTTATTAATTAGGATTAACTAGAACAATGCAAGTAAGAGGCACTAGGTTTACTTGCCACAAATGCATTGAGTTCCTAGTAATTTCCAGGAAATCTCTAGGTGGTGCAATGGTTTAACATGCTTGATGCCAGCCAAAAAGATTGTGTCCTTCCAGAGGTCCCTTATAAGAAGAGCCTGATAACCCACTTCCAAAAACCTACCCAATGAAAACTGCATGGGACACAGTTCTACACTGACACACATGGCATCTGTTTCATGGCAACCAGTTTTGTTTTTAGTGTGCTGTTGTTATTTTTGTTAGGTGTCATTGAGCTGACCACGACTCACAGCAACTCTGTACAAAATTGAACCTTGTCCTATCCGAAATCATCCCCGCACTGTCTGATATACTCTGTTACTGCACTGCAAATCCATCTTGTTGAGGGTTTTCCTTTCTTTCTCTGACCCTTTTTGTCTTTGTCAGCATGATGCCTTTTTCAAGGACTGGTACTTCCTGACAATATGCTCAGAGTAGGTAAGACGAGATTTCACCGTCTTTGCCTTTAAGAAGCACTCGGGTTACGCTAAGTACTGTCTACCTTCTCATTTTGCTCTTGACGGACAGATAGAGCTAATAGTAACAGCAACTGACCTGGGGGAGTTTCTGTTTGCCTGGCGAGGCACAATGTTTATCTTTCTCATATGAAGCTCATTCTAATGGACCGTCCCATGGAGCTGGCATCATTCTTACCCCCATTGTGTAGACAAAGAAACTAAGGCTTAAAGAGAGACTTTATATGATGCTGAAGGAATGGCTGAGCGAGGGTTCATTCTTTCTGTGGACAGTTATTTACTGAACTCTTACTCTGAGTCACATACAGCGCTGGAGGGGGGAACTGGGGAACTGCCACCATGAACTCAAAGGACATGCTGTAAAGGCATTTACATTCTATTCGGGAGCCAGGCATTAAACAATTAATTGTGCAAATCTACTAAGTAAGGCTAACTAAGAACTCTATGCACCTATTCCAACTGACCTGCATGTTTGACTTGAAAACTGAATTTGGACTGGAACTTGTTCTTAATCCTGGGACTTCTTATAGGACAAAAATGTCCCATAGAGATGCCAAAGCTTTCATCTTTATGGAAGCAAATTGACACCTGTTTTTTCATGGGCTGCCTGCTGGGTTCTTAACCACTTAGATCACCTCGACCAAGTGCTGTTTAAGCAGGAGCCAGGCCTGTTTCGGTAAGCAACTGTGATGCACAGGAAACTGTGGTTAGTGGTTTGCAGAATGATTGAACGTCTGAATGAATGAATGAATGAGCAAATCAATGAGCAACCATGAAAATGGTCCCCACAAACTTGGACGTGTGGTTAGATTGTTAGGGATTTTACTGAGAATCAGAATCGACATGTGCAGGATTAAAATGAGAAAAGAAAGAAAGAGGAAAAGGAGATAGGAAAGGAATGTTTTGATTTTTCAATTTGTATGTTTTGTTATTTACCTTAGGGTGACTCTGTGAAGGGTGGTATAGTATTGTACAGTTTGGCTCAGACTTGAACACCTCCCAGAAATCTCCTGGGAAGCTTGTTAAACTTTTCTTCAGTAGGTCTATGAGAAGACCCCAAGGCAGTACACACATTTTGCACTTGATAACTAATCTATAAGATGTGGTTCTAACCCATCAAGGGGCACCCTGAAAGGCAGGCCAGGTACTTAACTCTGCTCCCGTTACTATTCAGTGACACGTGGACTAGGAATTGACTAGATTTCCGTTAACAACCACAAGACTAGAGTGGCACACAGGTACTGCACTTTTTTAAAAAAATATATTTTAATTTCTTTCTTTTTCATTTCAATGAAGGTACTGCACTTTTAATATGTTACCAGGTAATGGTGATGTTGGTATCCCAGGTCCACCCTTAGAAAAACAGTGTCAAAGTGGCTTCAAGTAAGAGCTTTGAACCCCAACTGCTTGGATTATCGTGTTACAGATGATGTACAGGGTGTGGGGGTAAATTTCAACTTGGATAAATAATAAAGACTTAGGTTGGTTTGGGTTTGTTTTGGTTTTTTAAGTGGGAAAGTACATGCCATATAAGAGGTGTCCATATTTTTAACTGCTAAGTCTGGCAACCCTAGATGGACCATGTAGGACACATAAGAACTGACTCACAAAGCTTCCAAGGCTGTAACTGTCTCTAGAAGCGGACTGCCACGTCTTTCTCCTGGTGAGCACAAACTGAAGAACTTTCAGCTTAGCAACCCAGCTCTTTCAGATAAAATGTTGTGTGCCATCTACAAGCCTACTGATTATTTTAAGGCAAGCCATTGATGTTCTTTTCTTGACTTTGTTTTATTATTATTATTATTTATTTTAGTGAAAATTTACAGAGACTTTGGATTTCCATTCATTTATTATTGCATTTTTCTCCCTGTGCACCCCTCCTCCAAGTGCACACTTCTCTTTGAAAAGTAAAAGAAAAAAAAATCTTTCATTGGTATATAGTCCCTCCCTCCAGGTCCACTCCACTATGCAGCCTTTGCTCTGGACTCCTGTCATGACAATAATACCTAATCACATATCCCTTTAAACAGTTTTCTCCCTCATCTCTTTCAATGCAACTTTGTTTTTTGACACTTAATTTTCCCCCATTCACATTATGCCTTACAAAATTAATCACTATTGATCTATGCCCACTATAACCCTGTCTTTTCAGATCCCCACTGGATCTTTCTAAATACCCTCACCCCCTCCCTCACATGACCCTTTTGAGCTTCAGTATTTCCACCTACTAAATGCTGTTGTTATTGGTGTTAGGTGTGCAGTGTCAGAATCAACTCATAGTTGACCCTCCAGTGGGTTTTTGGAGGCTGTAGATCACGCTGGAAGAGATTGCCCATCTTTCTCCCTGGGAGCTGCTCATGGATACGAACCAAGTGCCTCTGGGTTGGCAGAGCAACTCCTTAGCACTAGGCCACCAGAACTCCCACATCAGATGGTAATAAGCCCATCGATTTGCTAAAGTGCTCTTAATGCAATCACTCTGCAAAGGCCTGAGCCCAGGGCCTCGCCTACAGCAAGCACCCCACAAATGTCAGCTGTTTTTACTCACTGTTAACCTCAGCTGAGTAACTTCTTGGAGAACAAAATGCAAACTGTTTTGTGAAAAGATTTTAGGATTCAGCCTTTTTGCTTTTAAACTAAGAATGACTTCTCAGAAAAGGTCATTGTCACTCTTGCCCTCCTTTCTTTCATAGTAGGTTGTATAAAGAGAAAGGCCAATTGCACCCAAAAATCTTCCCTTGTGACCACCCCATCCTAGCTCAGAGCAGAATTCAGCCGTCTTCTCTTAGATGTGTCTAGAAGTTAAATTTATAGGTTGAATTGTACCTCCAATAATACATATTGGAATACAGACCTTTGTACCTGTGGATGTGACACTGTTGATATTACGAAGGGAGTTTTTTTTTGTTGTGTAAAAGAGGTCATAACCCAGGAATTGAGCCAGGTTTGTCACTTTAAAACTCATGTTTGAATCCCTAGACCAACTGATTCTGAAAAGGCATCCCAAGTTTTTGCAAAGAGAGAGAGGTTTATTTGGGGTTTTGGTTGGTTGTTTTTTTTTGTTTTGTTTTTGTTTTTAAAAATTTTGTATTTTTGATTTATTCATTTCAAATACCTTTTCACCCCACTAGTTTATTTACAAAATTCTAATACAAATTTGAACAAATTCTTTCAACTTCCCTCACTCCTCCCCCCATCAAATTGTACAATTCAATGATGAAGCTTCAGAATCCTTGCCTCCAAGGAGCAGTCTGGTCTCACCCTCTCTAGGATGAACCTGTTTATTCTCTTAGCAGTTCATAGTATATTCAACACTCTTCTCCAGCTCAAAGGCATCAATTCTCTTTCTATCATCCATAGTCATTGTCCAGCTCTCTGATGCATAGCAAGTGATTGCAAAGACCATGGCCCATATCAGGTGCACCTTAGTCTCTAGACTGACATCATTGCTCTTCAGTACTTTGGAGAGGTCTCTGTCAACAGACTTTCCCAATGCATTATGTCTTTTAATTTCTTGGCTGCTGGTGCCAACAGGGTTGATGGTGGAGCCAAGCAAACTAAAGCTGTTTACAATCTCAGTCTCTTCACCATCTGTCATGATGCTGCCAATCGGCCCAGTGGTGAGAACCTTTCTTTTCTTGATATTGAGCTTCAATCCATATTGAAGGCTGCAGTCCTTGACCTTCTGCAAGCAAGCGCTTCAGACTACCTTAATATTTTTTAATATGAGATATTACTCCCTAAAAGACACTACAATAACATTAATACATTGTTGTCGTGTGCCCTTGGGTCAGAACTGGCTCATAGCTACCTCTCCAGTGGGCTTTCACATGAGGGAAGATGGCCCATCTTTTTCTCCACAGAACAGCTGGTAGATTCAAATTGCATAGCTTGATAACTCGCAAGATTTTAAGAACTTAACTGAAAAATATCAAAGAGTACAGCCTTCAATATAGTTTATGATTCCACATCAAAATAGCAGAAATTCTCCGTACTTATCCAGCAGGCAATACCATGATAGATGGAAAAAAGTTTGAAGTTGTCAATGATTTCATTTTCCTTGGATCCACTGCCAGCCTGTACAGCAGTCACAGTCTCAAAAGGCAGGTTACAGTGGGAGAATCTGCCATCAGGGACCTTTTCAAAATTCTAAAGAGCAAAAATGTTAAAGACTGATGTGCACCCTCTCTGGACTATGGTATTTTAAATTGCTTCCAATGTATCTGAAAGTTGGACGATGTATAGGATCACAGAAGAATGGATGCCCTTCAATTGTGAGCATCACATTACTGGAGAAAGAGTATTGAACAGCCTGTTAGGGACCTCTCTAAAGTACTCAAGAGCAATGGTGTCTCTCTGGAGACTAAGGTGCGCCTGATACAGGCCATGGTTTTTGCAATCACTTGTTATGCATCAGAGAGTTGGACAATGACTAAGGAGGATAGAAGGAGAATGGACGCCTTTGAGCTGTGGTGCTGGAGAAGAGTATTGAATGTTCCATGGACTGCCAAGAAAACAAACAGATTCATCCTAGAGAGGGTTAAACCAGGCTACTCCTTGGAGGCAAGGATTCTGGGGCTTCGTCTGACATACTTTGGACATGTTGTAAGGAGAGACTGGTCCTTGGAGAGGGACATCATGCTCGGTAGAGTAGAGGGACGGCACAGGAGGGGAAGACCTTCTATGAGGTGGATTAATTCAGTGACTGGGGTAATCTGGATGGGTGTGTCAGAGGCAATGAGATTGGCACAGGATAGATCAGGGTTTAGGGCTGTTGTACATAGGATCGCTATGAGTCGCAAACGACTCGACGACACATAACAACAACAACAATATGAACTGGCCAAAGAACAAAGAAATCTTTCTTGCAGGAAGTGCAAACAGAGTGTTTCTTAAAGTCAAGGAAGACAAAACTTGATCTCGGGACACATTTTCGGAAGGAAACTAACTGCATTTGGAGAGACGTCATGCTGGGGAAGATAGAGGGTTAATAAAGACTGTCAGGGAGATGGGTTAACGCAGTGACTATCACAATGGGTTTGAGCAGGACAGAGATCATGAGGACGGCACCGAACAGGGCAAGGTTCAGGTCTGCTGTTCTGATGCTGATGAGTCAGTCAGCTTGATGGTACTGAACAGGAGCAATAATGTGCTAACAGGAGCTTCAGTGGCATAACTCACAGGGAACTGCACACACTTAACTCAAAGGCAACGACTCCCTCACTACTGGAAGCCACCAGCTGCTCCTTGGGAGAAAGGTGGTCAATCTCCTCTTGTGTGATTTACCACCTCCCGAAAACTCACTGGAGGATATGATATGAGTCAATTATAGGGCCAGTTCTGACTCAACGGCTATGACTGAGAGTTGGTGAGGATAAAAGGTGAATGTGTTGCACTGGGAAAATCTGCAGTTTGGAACCTTTCTAAATTATTGAGGAGTAATGATGTCAGTTTGAGGACTAAGGTGAGTCTGATTCAGGCCACAATCTTTCCGATTACTAGCTATGCCTCTGAGAGCTGAACAATGAAGAAGGATGAATGAAGGAAAAAGAATTGACACCTTTGAGCTATGGTGTTGGAGAAGAGCACTGAACATCCCACGGATTGTCAAGAGAACCAATAGATATGTCTTGGAGACAGTGAAGCTGGAGTGCTCTTTGGAGGCAAGAATGATGAGGCTTCACCTCACATACTTTGGACGTGTTGCCAGGAGGGGCTATTCTTGGGAGAAGGACAAGATGTTGGGAAGGGTGGAGAGTCAGTGAGGGAGAGGAAGACTCTCAACCAGGTGTATTGATACAGTAACTGCTGCAATGGGCTCTTGTGTGTCAGAAAGTGTGAGAATGGCGCAGGATAGAACAGGGTTCATATCTTTTGTTTATAGGGTCGCTATGTGTCATGCTCAACTCAACGGCACCTTACAACAACAAGGATTCTCAACAACATTAAAATATTTGCAGTTTAAAGGTGGTGTCCCTTGGAGTAATACCCTGGCAGAGTTCTACTCTGATACCCATGGGCTCCCATGAGTCAGAACTGACTCCATGGCAACTGGTTTCTGCATTTCCTGAGAACTTACTATGTACAGACTCCCTTCTGACTGTTTTAAGTTGATCATCTCATAATACTCAAACCATTCCTATGTGAAAGGTAGAGTTACTGGTCTCATCCCCATTTTCCAAGAAGAAAACCAAGGCATGGTTTAGATCCCTTGCAGAGCTGAGATTTGCGTGTTGTTTTTGTGGCGTACCATCTTGGAATCAGCCATAGCTGATTCCTTAGTGGGTGCTCAGAGGTGGTAAATCACACAGAAGAAGATTGCTCATTTTTCCTCCCACAGAGCAGTTGGTGGATTCGAAACACGTGTCTTTGTGTTGGCAGTGCAATTCCTTGCCACAAGAACTCCCTAGGATTCACATGTTATTGTTGTTGTTAGGTGCCGTCGAGCAGATGACTGATAGCAACCCTATGAATAAAAGGCCTGAGCATTGTTCATAGAGTTTCCAGAAGCAAGCCATTTCGGAAGTGGACGCCGCTCCTGCTTCCAGGCTTATTTTAGTCGGGAAGCTCCAGCAAACAGTGTCACAGTGTTTAGCATCACAGCAACGATGAGTTCCCTCTGTACAGCAAATGCACAGACCTGTGCAATACCACTTAGAAGAATGTTTGATAGAAAAACAGTTTAAACCAGGCCTGAAAACTGCAGATTAAAATCACCCACCTTGGACTTGGCAGCATAACTTTCTGTCCACTAGGTCAATGTAGCTCTTTCTGTGTTGTCATTGTTATTGTTGTTAAGTGCCGTCAAATTGTAGATAACTCATAATGACCCTATGTACTAAAGACCTGAGAACTGTTCATAGTTTCCAGAAGCAAACTGTTTCGGAAGTGGATACCACTCCTGCTTCCAAGCTTACAGAAAGGAATTCTGGCTGCAGTTCCTTGCATACACATCTCATGCTCTCCGCAGCTCTTTCATAGAGCAGATGGAGACACGTTGTACCATTGAGAACAGATGTGAAATTAAGGTTACTTGGTATCAGATGCCATGACCAATTATCTTTCACATGTGATGTCATTTTAGCTTTCCAACCCAGGAAGCTCTATTATTTTTACATGTGCAAACGGGGCAGTTGAGCTACGTGTGCAAAGTAACAGAGCTAAGCAAAGCCCGTCATCCCTCTTCACAAATAAGGCAAGTTTGTGTATATGACTGTGCAGGACCCTAAATACTGCATTCCTCTGGAGAGGGAGACAGACTGAAGCCTGATTTTCATAGTAATAATGGTTAACAAAATCCCCTCAGCACACATATTATACCATTTCCAGGTACTGTGTTTAAACATAAGGAGAAATCTCAAACGGGAATACAGATCATTTTGTTATGCAAGCAGAGAAATGGTTTGCATGCTTAAGATTCCTCGCCCTAACATTCATCATCCTCAATTTGAAGAGGCTTTCTTTATAACTTATTCATTGTTTAAGTGTCCACCAACTAAGACCCTCTTCAATATGCCAAGCACTCCTCCAGGCAGGAGACATAAAGGAACAAGACAGGTCAGGCCCTGCCCTTGTGGCACTTACAGTCCAGTAGAGACAGAGAATTAACAAGTAAACAAGCCTGTGAGCATCCCAGACAGCGAAAAAGGGTAGAACAGACAAGGTACAGGCCATGGTCTTTGCAATCACTTGTTATGCATCAGAGAGTTGGACAATGACTAGGGAGGATAGAAGGAGAATTGACGCCTTTGAGCTGTGGTGCTG
>NW_006399867.1:8196943-8209507 GCF_000299155.1 Elephantulus edwardii
GATAGGGCAGAGTTTAGGGCTGTTGTACATAGGGTTGCTATGAGTCGCAGGCAACTCAATGGCACATAACAATAACAAGCTCTGGTGGCCTAGTGGCAAGACGCAGCACTGCAATCCTGGAGGCATGCAGTTCCAGGTCACCAGCTGCTCCAAGGGAGAAGGATGAGTAATCTCCTCCCATGCGATTAACTGCCTTTGAAAACCTGCTGGTGTGTGAGCTATGGGTTGGTTCTGAATCTACAGTACACAACAACAACAACTAATCTAGAGGTTGGCAGTTCAAATCCCTCTACTGATACTGCAGAAGAAAGACTTGGTGATCCACTTCCATAAAGATAATCGTGCAGGCTTTTCAATTCTCCCCTGTATCACATGAAATTGTCACGAGTCAGAGGTGATTTAAGGACAGTGGGTTTGCTTTTGATTTCGATAATGATTCTAAGATGTCCACTCAAGAAGATTCTGAGGCCTCAGGCTGGAGAGCAAACCTCATCTCAGCCATGCTTCTAACCCAGCTGTGTTCACAGACGTGACAAGGAATTTAATACAATGAATTGACCACGGCAATTTCCTATCACTCTTGGGATTCCTGATGTGGAAGACAGGTAGATGATGCTAAAGCTGTCCTTATTTGTGGCCTGGAACTCCTTCTATACCTGCTGCTTTCTTCTGCAAAACACTCAAGGTTGCAAACCACCTTAGATAGCAGGGAGCTGCAGTGTTTTTATTATTATTATTTTATTATTATTATTATCATCGTCACCATCATCATCATTATTTTAAAAGATTAGGGAGTGAGTTGTTCAGTCTTTGCTCTCTTAACAACTCCACTCAGCCATGGTGCTGTGAAAGCAGCCACGGACAATATGTCAACAAGCAAGCATGGCTTGTTCCAATAAAACTTTATTTATGGGCACTGCAATTTGAATTTATAAGATTTTTACATGTCAGAAGAGAATTATGATTCTATCATATTGTGATATTCTGAAATAGATATGAAAGTAGAGATAATAATGCAGTGAACTTCCCATATGTCTATCAGGGAATCACTGTGGTGCAAATGGTGTTCAGCTGCTAATGGAAAGATTGGTGGTTCAAATCCACCCAAAGGAATCTTGGAAGAAGGGCATATTGATCTGCAGCAGACATGAGGTTACTATTAGGACTGTAGAGCCGTCTCCTTCCTCTCCTAGAATGGCTACTGAGAGAATCCAATCACAGGAAACAGTAGCTGGGCTTTTTCTCTCTGTGAAACTACCCTACCCCCTTTTATCCAGAAATAGTTATCTGAGACCTCACCTCACTTCCCTATCTTGCAGAAAACTTCTCTGGGCATCCCTTTCCCCAAGTGCCTTCTAAGAGAATATAAAACCCCCCTCTAACTTTTAGTGGGGGATGGTCTTCTGCTTGAGAGCCACCCTGGCAGTTTCTCCTCAATCAACTGTCTTTCACGGTCTGAACTGGGTTCTGTCCTTCCTCTGTGACCTTACAGTTACCAGGAGTTGGATTCACAGCCCTGGTGTAGATTAGTCCATCACCAGCTCTGACAATTATCAATATTTGGCCGTTTTCCTTCCCACTCTACACTCACTCAACCCAACCCTACCCTGCATGGATTCTGTGAAAAGAAATCCCAACGTATCTGGCTACCACCCCTGACTGATCTAAGAATGTCATAGGAAAAGATCCTGGATAGAGTAGGGGAAATGTAGAACAAAACTTAAAAACATAAAAACAATATGGGGCTGACTGATCCAATAGAGACAGACGAAAGAACTTCTTAGACTATGTTCTTCGGTCACCCTTCAACCCAGAACAAAACTAACCTCAGTGACTCAACTTCCGGTGGAAAAATAAACAGGCCTTCAAGGTGAATAATAACACCACTGTATGCCAAATCCTATAAACTCCCCCCCCCCAAATGGCTACAATTACGCCAAGCTAGCGGAGTTCTTAGACTTGTTTTTCTAGTTTCTTTCCAGAATGAGGGTGGACCGACGTTTCCTCCTATTGCTTTCAGCATGCTTGGAGAACCAGATATATATCAAGGAGGTGATGGGTTTTCCCTTAGGCTAAGTTTGTGTAGTGCTAGCATTTTGCATTGTTATTGTTTTGTACCATGAAGTCAAATGGGAACCCACCCACTGCTGACTTTTCAGTAGATTTTTCCAGTTGCTGTTGCTCTTGTGTGCTGTTGAGTCACTTGTGACTCATAGTGACCATATGTACAATAGCCCTAAACCCTGCCAATCTCATTGTCTCTGACACACCTATCCCCATTATCACAGTCACTGAGTCAACCCATCTTATTGAGGGTCTTCCTCTTTTACGCTGTCCCTCCACCCTCCCAAGCATGACGTTCCTCTCCAAGGACTGGATATATTTGAATAATAGTTGTAGTAACAGGCTTTCCTATGCATACTCATAATATCCTGTCATTCATTGTACTTGAGGATGGATCTTGAAATTATCTTTTTAACTACGAATACAAAACCATTTTTCTTCAGTTTGAGGCCCTGAACACCAATGATCAAAGACCAGGGAACTGTGAAAGGACATCAGAACTGTCATCCACAAAGAGAGCCAAAGGTCATTACAAAGAAGGAAGTGGAAGAAAAAAACCAAAATGAATATCAGAAGAGACTATGACAATTGCATTAGAGTATTGGGTCAAACAAAAAGAGGAGATGCTAAAATAAAAGAGCCGAATAGAAATTTTCAAAGGGCAGCTCAAGAAGATAAAGCAAAATACGAAAATGAAATGTGCAAAGAGCTAGAGTCAGAGAATAAAAAGGGAAGAACATGCTCTGTGTTTCTAAATCTGAAAGAACTGAAAAACAAAGTCAAGCCTCAAGTTGTAATACTGAGAGATGCTGTGGGCTCAATCTTGAATGATCCAGGAAGCATCAAAAGAAGATGGAAAGAATAGGGGAGGAAAAAGATCACTGTATCAAAAAGTCTAGTTGACACTGAAAAATTTCAGGAAGTACCATATGAGTACTAAGAGCCAATACTGATGAAAGATGACATTCAAGCTGCACTGAAGACAGTGGGATAAAATGAAGCCCTAGGAATGAATGGAATACCAATTGATGTGTTTCAACTAAAAGATGCAGCCCTGGATGTGTTCTCCAGTTTATGCCAGGAAATTTGGAGGACAGCTACCTGGCTGGCTGACTGAAAGGCATTCATATTGGTCCCCAGTCCTGCGAAAGGTGATGCAACAGAATGTAGAAATTATTGAACAATATCATTACTATCTCACGCAAGCAAAATATTGTTGAAGAAACCCAAAATCTCTGTAAATGTTCATTAAAACTAATAAAATTTAATTTTAAAAAAAGCAGCTAGAACAGTACATTGACAGAGAATGATCAGAAGTTCAGGCTGGTTTTAGAAGAGGCTGTAGCACCAGGGATATCATTGCTGATGTCAGATAGATACTGGCTGAAAGCAGAGAGTACCAGAAAAATGTTTATTTATGTTTTCTTGACTATGAAAAGGCATTTGATTGTGTGGATCATAACAAACTATGGCTGACATTGAGAAGAATGGGAATCCCAGAACACTTAATTGCGCTCATACGGAATCTACACCTAGACTAAGAAGTTGTCTGAATGGAAAAAGGGAACATTGCGTGGTTTAAAATCAGGAAGGGTATGTGTCAGGGTTGTTTCCTTTCTCCATACTTATTCAGTCTGTATGGTGAATAAAAACTGTGAAGAAGAGTATAGCTTCAGGATTGGAGGAAGGCTCATCAACAACGTGCATTATGCAGATGACATCACTTTGCTTGCTGAAACTGAAGAGGACCTGAAGCACTTACTGTAGAAGGTCAAGGACTACAGCCTTCATTATGGATTAAATCTCAACATCAAGAAGCCAAAGGTCCTTTCCATAGCACCAACAATCACTATTATGATAGATGGAGAAAGGACTGAAACTGTCAATGATTTCATCTCACTTAGATCAATAATCAAAACTGTTGGTGCTAGCGGTCAGGAAATCAGGAGATATATTGCAGAGGCTAAGTCTGTTGTCAGAGACCTCTCCAAAATGCTGATGAGCAATTATGTCACTTTAATGACTAAGGTGTGCTTGATTCAGGCCATGATCTTCTCAATCTCCTATGCATCAGAGAACTAGACAATGAATAAGGATGACAGAAGAAATGATACATTTGAACTGTGGTGCTGGAGAATAGCACTGACTATCTCATAGACTGCCGAGAGAACAAACAAATATATCTTGGAGAAGGCACAGCCAGGTTGCTCCTTGGAGACAAAAATGGTGAAGCTTCATCTTTCATGCTTTTGACATGTAGCTAGGTGAGGCTATTCTTTGGAAAGAGACATCGTGTTTGGAAAGATAGAGGGTCAGCGAAGGAGAGGAAAACCTCCCATGAGATGAATTGATATGGTGACTTAAGCAATGGGCCCTAGTGTGTCAGAGATGATGAGGATGGCACAAGATAAGACAGTGTTCAGGTCAGCTGTTCGTAGGGTCACTATGAGTCATACTCCACTTGGCACTAAACAACAACAACAAACACAATCTGAGGGACTTTTCCTTTGGGGAGACTAGCCCTGCCCCAGCAATTAGGGAGGCACATACTCCGTAGAATAACAGATCAAAAGCAACATTTGCCCAAGGATAAAGTACAGAAGGCAGGAAGCAGTAGCACAGAAAGATGGATAGAAATGAGAATCATAGGGAGGAACTGGGAAAAGTGAGGTTGCATCTTGTGTATTGTAATTAGTGTTATGAAACAAGATGTCTCAGAATGGTTGACTGGAAAACCAATTTGCTTTGCAAACTGAAAACTCACATAAAAAAATTTTTAAATATAATAAATCCCTGGTAGCATACCAATCTGTCAGCAGATGCTTTTGTAAGCATATCTGAGAGTTAAATCATTAAATATTTAATGTCATGATAATACTGAAAATAAAAAAAAAAACAACACAAGTCTTTCATATTACCTGATATCCAAACATTGTCCCTGACTCGTTTGTAATGTAATTGATTCATTGACATCCAGGTTATAATTGGCCCATATGTTGCAGTTAGTTAATAAGCATTCTAATTATCCTTTTAATAGTAGATACATTGAGGTATAATAGGCACCTAATAAACTGTACATATTTGAAGGATGCAATTTGATAAGCTTTGAGTTATGAACAGAATTGTGAAGCTCTCATCACACTTAAGACGGTGAACATATGCACAATTCTTGATTTTTTTTTTTATTCCTTTGGAGTTCCTTTTGACCTAAGTTTGTCTTTTCTCCTGTTTCTGTGCTTTCATCATTGTGTATGCTTTTTTTACCCTAGTTAAAAAAATTGCCATCGTTTTAGATAAACAGAATAATGTTTCCCAACTCATCCATGCTATTGTTATGTGCTGTCCTGTCAGAACTGACCCATAGGTGAGCTTCTAGTAGGTTTTCAGAGGCTGTGGTTTGCGTGGGAGGAGACTGACCATTTTCTCCCATGGCGTATCTGGTGGATTCAAACCTCCTGCCTTTAGGCTGGCAGCAGCCTCACCCACTAGGCCTTCAGAGATAACGTATCCATTTATTAGTGATAGCAACACTTCATTTCTTTGTATAGCTGACTACAGCTGTGAGAGGGAGCTCTGGTAAACTAGTGGTGAGGAGCTGCACCGGCAACCCAAAGTGATGTGGTTCAAATCTACCAGCTGTTCCTTGGGAGAAAGATGAACGATCTTCTCTTCCGCAATTAAGTACCTCTGAAAACCTTGTGTAGGGTCATCTATGAGTTACTTCTGACTCAACGGCATATGAAATCACAACAACAACAACAACAACAACAGTGCTGTGATAAAGATAAGGCAGCCTCAGAAACCTGCTGGACAGTCGTCATGTGTTAGATTCTACCTGTTGGCAGTGGGTAGCACCGTATTCAGAAGAGGACATGGGAAGAGATGCTATTGCTGACCTCAGATGCATCTTACTGAAAACAAACAATACCAGAAAAGTACTTACTTGTCTTTTAATGCAAAGGCACTGAGGATGTGAGGGATCATTGAAAGCCAACTGAAGCATCCTTTGGTGAGGCAAGGCATGCTGAAGGTTGGCCACAGATGCCCCCGGGGGGTGGCAGGGGCTCTGATTGGTATGGGAGGCTTTTGTGTCCACGGGGAAGGGTGAGCAGGGGCAATGGTCTGCATTGCAGAGGGTAATAACACACACAGGGGGTCCTCTTTCTACACTTTAGCTCTAGCTACTTTTGCCACTTGGCGTTCCACTCACAACGGTTAACAGAGCGTGAATACTCACTGTGCACTTGACCTTTTCATTTCATCCTCAAAACAACTTCTCGAGCAAAGAACTATTACTCTGCTCCCCCCATAACAAATTATGGATAACATTGTGAAGAGTTGGGAGCTCAAAATACTTAATTAGGTCCATGTGTAGCCTATACATAGATTAAAAGCAGTTGTTCTGTCAGAACTGGGGCTACTGCATGTCTTAAGATCAAGAAAGATGGGTGTCAGAATTGTATTGTTTCACCACAGTTACTCCATTTGTTGGCGGATCTAATAGTTTCAGAAACTGAACTGCATGAAGAACATCAAGATTGAAGGAAGGCTCATTAACAACCGGCAGTGCATGGAAGTCACAACCTTGCTTCATGAAAAGAAAAAAAAATATGAAGAGGCTCAAAGAATAGAGCCTTTTCTATGGATCACACCACCACCGCAACCACAAAAAACAAACAAACAAAAGTCTTCATAACTGGGCCAATAAAGAGCATCATGACTAATAGAGAAGAGATTGAAAACAGAGGATTCTCATTTTATTTGGATCTACAGTCAAACTCCGTGGAAATAGCAGTCAGTACATATAAATAAAAATTAAGCTAAACTCACTAATTGAGTCAACTCTGATCCAGAGTGACCCCACGTGTAATAAATAGATCAAACCTGGGCCCGGTTCTGCACCATCCTCACAATGTCCCTTGTACTTAAATCCATTATTGCAATCACCATGCTCATGTATACCATTAAGGGTCTTCCTCTCCTCTTCTGACCTTCCCCTTCTCCAAGCATGTCTTCCTCCAGAGATAACACTGGGTAAATGTGCTGTAAAGGTCCTCTTAAAGGAGCTAAAGAACAAGGATACCAATTGGAAGACTAAGGTTTGCCTGATGCAAGTCATGGTATTTTCAATAGTTCTTATTCACATGTGTGTGAAGGCTGGAAAATGAATAAGAAAGACCAAAGGAGAGTTGATGCCATTGTAGCATAGTCAAAGAACGTTAACTACACCATGTTGTTGTGGTTGTTAGGTGCCATTAAGTCGCCTGTGACTCATAACGATCCTATGTACAACAGCCCTAATCCCTGTTCTGTCCTGTGCCAAATTTTTGTCTCTGACACACCTACCCCCATTACCCCAGTCACTGAATCAATCCATCTCATCCAGGGTCTTCCTCTCTTACGCTGTCCCTCCACTCTCCCAAGCATCATGTCCTTCTCCAAGGGCTGGTTCCTCCTTGCAACATGTCCAAAGTATATCAGACGAAGCTTCAGAATCCTGGCCTCCAAGGAGCAGCCTGGTCTCATCCTCGCTAAGATGAACCTATTTGTTCTCTTTTCCGTTCGTGATATATTCAATACTCTTCTCCAGCACCATAGACTTCCAAAAACGTAACAAATCTGTCTTGAATGTTTCTTTGAAGTAAGAATGTTTCTTTGAAGCAAGGATGGCGATACTTTGTCCCACATACTTCAGGCATATTATCAACAGAAGACAGTCCCTAGAGAAAGGCTCTGCTTGGTAAAGACTCAACAAAAAGAAGGAAGATCCTCAACGAAGTGGCTATGACAATGCGTTTAAACACAATGATGATGGTGCAAGGACTCAGGACCAGCCAGAGCATCTTTCTCTCATGCCTAATGTTGGAATGACTTGGAAGCAACTTGACGACAACTAAGAGCAAGCATTATAGTCTATTACAAGGAGTCCCGATGGCATAGTGACTAATCAGAAAATTAAACTGCTAACTAAAAGAGGTCAGTTGTTGGATCTCATCACCTGCCCTGTGGCAGGAAGATGTGGTAGTATGTTTGTATAAAGATAACATACTTAGGACATTTATAGGGCAATTCGACCCTGTTCAATCAGTGTGCCCTACTGGCATGGCTTATCTGTTGTGACACTGGAAGCTATGCCAGTGGTATTTCAAATACCATTAGGGTCACCCATGGAGAGGGGTCCCTCCTTGTAATATGCCAAAAAAAGGTCAGATGAAGCCTCAGAGTCCTTGCCTCCAAGGAGCAGCCTGGCTTCACCCTCTCCAGGACAAACCTGTTTGTTCTCCTAGCAGTCCATGGTATATTCAACACTCTTCTCCAGCACCACAGCTCAAGGGCATGAATTCTCCTTCTATAATCCTTAGTCATTATCCAGCTTTCTGATGCATAGAAAGAAATTGCAAAGACCATGGCCTGGATCAGGCACACCTTAGTCTCCAGACTGACATCCTTGCTCTTCAGTACTTTGGAGAGGTCCCTGACAGCAGACTTTCACAGTGCAATTCATCTTTTTATTTCCTGACTGCTGGTACCAAGATTGTTGATTGTGGAGCCAAGCAAAATGAAGCTATTAACAGTCTCAGTCTTTTTTATCATCTGTTATGTATTCAAGGTCCTATTCTGGTTATTGTGGACTTGTTTACCATCACTGTAGACTCTACTTTGAAGAGACATCTCTTTCCTAGGTGCATTCCGAGTGCTTTCCAAACTGAGGGTTCATCTTCCAGAACTATATGCAACAATGTTCTTCCATTGTCCATGGAGTTTAGTCCTTGGAAAGGGCATCATGCTTGGAAGGGTGGAGGGACAGTGCAAGAGAGGAAGTCTCTCAATGATACGAATTGACTCAGTGACTGCGTAGGTGCGGTAGGTCTGTCAGAGACGATAAATTTGGCTCAGAGAAGAGTATTGAAGGTACAATGGACTGCTAGAAGATCAAACAGGTTTGTCCTAGCAAGGGTGAAACCAGGTTGCTCCTTGGAGGCAAGGATTCTGAAGCTTCATCTGACATACTTTGGACATGTTGCAAGGAGGGACCAGTTCTTGGATTGGGACATCATGCTTGGGAACGTGGAGGGACAGTGCAAGAGAGGAAGACTCCAGATGAAATGGATTGTCCCAGTGACTGGAGAAATGGGGGTAGGTGTAAGAGAGACAATAAGGTTGAGTCAGGATAGAGCAGGGTCCAGAGCTGTTGTCCATAGGGTCGCTATGAGTCCCAAATGACTCGACTGCACATAACAACATGAATTGCTGAATAGAAAGTACATTTTCTTTGTAAAGAATCACAGATCACAATATAAGTTTGTTTGGGATGTTTTGTTTTTTTTCTTGAAAAAAGACTCATTATCTTGCCCTTTTGCAGTCAGGAGTCCTGTGGCCTAGCTGTTAAGTTTTTGACTGTTAACCAAAAGATCAGTAGTTCAAACTCACCATCTGCTCCACAGTGATTGAAGTGATTGGGAGTTTTTTTGTTTGTTTGATTGTTTTGGTTTTTTTCAAGTGATTGTTTTTTGTAACCATTTCAGCCTAAGAAATCCTATGAAACAATTCTACTCAGTCCTATAGGGTCAAGTCAAGATAGCCAGAGGCAAAACTTTGAGCAATCATAATTTCGAAAATTCATTCAACTTGTAGACAAACAACAAGAACATTTTCTAGATGCAAAACAGCAGAAAGCTAAGTTAGCTGCCCAAAATGAGACCCAGGTAAGTTGTAGGAATTGAACTCACACAGTCTGTCCCTAGAGGTCTTAAAAACTTGAATTTAAGAAGTGAGGGAGTAAGACTGATATTCTTCTCCTCACGCCTGAGGGCTGGGTGCCTCTCTGTTGCTCTTTTATATTTGGATTTGGGGTTTTTCCTAACCCCTTGAGAGATGTTTATTTTCTACCACTTGCAGTTTAATTTTATTACACCATTCGTCTTAAGTTCTGGAAGCATTTTCTTCCCTTTCCGCTTCTGTTCATTATGCTGGGTTCTTCACAAGAGCCAGGGCATTTTCTCCTCCGTCTTCTGGGATCTCTCATATTTTAAGCAACCATCTTCACTCGACTAGTCAACGTGTGGGGGTGGCCGAGTGCAGCCTCTCAGAGGCAAAATTTTGAACAATTATCAGTTCGAGAGCTCATGTAACAATACACTTCTCTTTAGACAAATAAGAAAGTCCCGGAGTGAAATCTTGGAATTCATCATTCTCTGAGCCCCTCCAGGGGCCTCTCCCACTCTGAGTTCTTGCACGGAAACATTTCAAAGACTCTCATCACCCAGTCTGCTTGCAGAGTCCCAGACTTCCTCAGAATAGATAATGTGCCTTCATTACAGTTTTGTGTGAGTGTGCCTGAAAAGGGATGATTACATTTCTTTTAAAAGTCCGGACATTTTCCCCCTAGTGGCTTAATTTGGGTGACAATGTAAAAAGAGAAGCTTAGAACAAAACTTCCTATTTTCTTTTCTTTTCTTTTTTTTTAGAAAAAGACTCACTCTCCATAATGTCACTGTGGCTTAGTTTGGTCTTGATGAATTCAGTCCTTTAAAGGGTATGTCAACACAGTAAATTTTATGCCCTCAATAAAACTTGTGAGTGAGTGCAATGAGAAATTCCAAAGTCTGGGGAGGCAATTAACGTTTGAAATACAGATTGAGTTGTTGACTATGACATTTTATGGGGCCACTGATGTGTACCCTGGGATGTCACCAGGGAAGAATTTCCCTAGGAAATGCAAACTCTGCTTTTCAAGTAACATTGACATGTCAGGTTCCTCACGGAATACAGAGGAATGTAAGCAATGGGTACCATTGAAAGTCGAATTCTCCAACCACATACCCTTGTTTTCCCATTGCAAGTGACAATAATCCCCTGAGGGTATTTATTCTCAACATTTTAGCAGCTTAATCTTGAGGGAGCGTTTGGATCAAGGAAGTCCTGTGTGTGCCTGGGCTGTGTGATGAATTGATTTGCATTCAAGCCTAGCTTTGCCTCTTAGTCAATATGTGACCTTGTACGACCCACACTGCCATTCTGGATGTTGTTTGCTACTGTGAGAATGAAATGCTACAGCATATTCTAACCGACTCTGTTAATTAGAATGGGATCTACAATTTAAGAAGTCATTATTACTCCTCGGTGTAGCGGTAATGAGCACTTTGTGAGGCTGACATTAACACACAGTGTGGTGGCAGAGCCCCAAACTCCTGCACTGTGCCACAGTCAGCCATGGATGCATTCATGTTACCTGAGCAGTACACTCAGAATCATCATGATTTATATCAATGTTTATTCGTCATCCATTATTTGTACTATAAAAATGTGTTTGTTTGGGGTTCTTGGGTGGGTTGACCAGGGAAGCTTTGCTTCAGGCTGTGGATTGAGTTTAGTCCTAGGTATGACAGCTCATGAGAGATGCTAGAAGTGCAGGAAGGTGACCAGAAACCCAGGATATCACTACCTCCTAAGCCCTGAATTCACACCCTGGCATATTTACCCACCTTGCTTTGGTCAAAGTGAGTCAAATTGTCAAGTGCATTTTAGTGGGGCTGGAAATTATAGTCTATTGATGGTAATCCATGCAAAGAAGACAAGGAAGACATGGAGATAAATCATATTTCTCATAAAAAAAAGGGGACGTGTTGGTGGTTCAGTGATAGAATTCTTGCCTTCTGTGCTGGGGACTCAGGTTCAGTTCAATTTGCAGATAATATGGTTCCTATGCAGCTCGTCCCTGCGTGGCCGTGTGGGCTTAGGTGTTAATGATGATGTTCAACAAGTTTCACTGGAAGTTCCAGGTTAAGAGGAACTGGCAAGAAAGACGTGAGTATCTACTTCTAAAAATGAGCCAGAGGAAGGTCTGTGAGGCACAGCAGCCTAATGTCACTGTGTACTGAGTCACGGAGTCAGGAGTCAAGTCAACAGCAGCTAAAAAACAAAGACTCTGTGATATTTACAAAGATGAAAAGAATTTGAGGCCGTTGTGTAAATACGTCAAACCCCAAATTCACTCCCTTCAAGTTGTTTCTGACACATGATGCCCTTTCATTAGATTTCCAAAGTGGTAAATCTCTTTTTTTCCCCTTTTCTATCCTGGACCATGTTCTGCTTTTTATTTTTGTGGACAGTCAAGTCCACGGGAACCAAGATTTGACTTTAAGTCTGTCCCACTCGAATTTCAAAGCTATCTTAGGAACAGGTTTGAGGCCTTGAGCACCAATGAGGGTAGACCAAAAGAGCTGTGGGAGGATATCAAGAAAATCATCCATGAAAAATGCACAAGATCATTACAAATGCTAAAGAAGAAGAAAAGACCAAATGGATGTCAGATGAGACTTTGAGTATTGCATTAGAGCGCTGAGAAGCCAAAGCTAAAGGAAGAAACAAAAAAATCAAAGAGCTGAATAGAAAACTTCAAAAGGCAGTTCGGGACGACAAAGCAAGATACTATGATGAAATGTGCAGAGATCTAGAGTCAGAAAATCAAAAGGGCTGGACTCACTCAGTGTTTCTTAA
>NW_006399867.1:8211122-8212933 GCF_000299155.1 Elephantulus edwardii
GCTATGAGTCGCAAATGACTCGATGGCACATAACAATAAAAACAACAACAAGTACTCTGACCAGCAGAAGGGAAGGGACTCAAACGACTAGGGTGACTGTAGATCTTAATGGGAGATGACAGCCTTAATTCCTCCCTTGCAGCAAGAAACGCTCAAAAGGCACATAAAGCACTTATCTTTTTCTCACTTTTACACTCAACCTTTAATTTATATCACTTTAATAAATCTATCCTACAGCGTTGTTGACCTCGTGATAAGGAGTCTCAACTCTTTGGTGGTTTGAATTCACTAAAAGCTTTTCCAGAGAAAGATGGGCAGTCCTTTCCCATATGATATAAATAAGTCCTATGAAAGATCCGCTATGAATCAATTCCCTCTTGACTAGCAATGAGTACCAGACATTTTGAGTAAGGATTAAGTTCTTTTTTTTTTTGTCTTTTATTTGGTTGTTAGGTGCCATCGAATTGACTATGACTCATGGACTCACAGCAACCCTATGAACAACAGATCTGAAACAACAGATCTGAACCTTGCCTATCCTGCACCATTCTCAAGATTCCTGTTCTGTTCCAGCCCGCTGTAGCAGGCAATGGGTCTTCTTCTCTCTCACTGACTCATTTTTCTCTTCTTCGAACCAAGCGCTTGGATTATAACTGGGAATTCTTTAGCCAACTGTGAGATGTCTACTTTATGGACTCATCTTTAATGTCCATGACCAGTTAGGAGAGTAAAATAATTACACGTTTACTCATCTATGCATTCAAGGGATACCATGCTCTGCATGAAATTGAGAGTCGGGAAGAAGTCCAGGGTTTCAGTCTGAGTCCTGCTCCTAACCTTGGACTTGTCTCTGAGTCCCCTGGGGAAAAAGGAAAAGTCAGGGAGGCTTCAGAACAAACCATTTCGTGATGCTAATTGTTCCCCATAATCTTTCCATGCAGAAGTCATTGTCTAAATAAGCATTCCCTTCCAACTGCAGCCAAGCCATTCTGCCTGCAAGTTGGCAGATGCAACTTGCCCCAGGGCGAAGCACATCTTAAGGAAGATGTTTTAAATGTTGTGTTTAAAAAATCTATAACCATTACGTAGAGGTTTTTAAAGTTCATATAGCATTTTCACCACTTTTCTCTCATGGTCTATTTTGGTCTTCCTCGTGGCTAATAATGGTAATATCACTTTTAAGAAAATAATTGGAGATGAGGGAATAGGTTTATGTATGAAAATACTCATTGTGGCACTTTCAAAAAATAAGAATGAAATATTGGACAGAACCTAAATGTCCAATTATAAGGCACCAATTGAGCAAATGCTTGTAAATCTACTTAATGAACTATTACACAGATGGTAAAATAATGTTTTAAATATTTTAGTGGTTTGATAACATTCTCAAGACATAATTTAGATGAAATACCTATAATGGGAAAGCCATAATATTTTATAGCCATCAATCCTTTGAACGTTCACACAGTAAGATCTTATGGAAATTCAAAGGGGGAAAATATAAATAGTAGCTGTCTTTGGATGGTGAGATTTTAAGGATTTGATGTTCCTTCCTGATGTATTTTGATCTTTTAAATAATACCTTGTTGTCAAAATAATATATTTACAGAGTTAAAAATTTACCAAAACCCACAGCCACAGAGTAAATTCCAACCTTGGAAGGAGATTAGCCACCTTGCTTGTATGGAGTGGCTGGTGGATTTGAACTGGTGACCTTTTAGTTAACCACCTGAAACAATATACACCACACTATCAAGTCTCCTCAGCTAAAAATTTAAAAGCACATACACAAACACAGACACAACACGAGG
>NW_006399867.1:8214524-8241966 GCF_000299155.1 Elephantulus edwardii
GCTATCTTCTCCTGTAGGATTAACTGCCTCTGGAAACTTGCCGGAAGATCAGCTATAGGTCATTTCCCACTCAGTGGTACACAACAACAACATACAGTAGAGGAAACTCCCTAGTGGCTTGGTGGTAAGGAATATTGCTGCCAACCCAAAGGCAGCCTGTTTGAATCCACTAGCTGATCAGATAGAGAATGATGAACAGTCCTCTCCTGTGTAACTGACAGCCTCCGAAAACCCACTGGAGGGTCAACTATTGTTACGGAACTCAAGGGATTCTTTCTGCAGTCAATTGGCAATAAGATAGAGGGATTGCAATATCAAAAGCACTTTTTTTTTGCAGATCTGGGAGAGCAGAGAGTATCCTCTCAAAAAATGGTCTCCTTGTCTAAGGGTTAAGTTCATTGACTTTAATACTTGCGTTAGGTGTGTTAATCTACTTAACATAGTACTATTGCTAATTCAAAGCTATAGGATTTTTACATTAAAAAAAGAACCGTTTACATACGATTACTAGTAAACAGACAACTTGTGCTATAGCTTGCATATGACTAAGAAAACACTGTTTCAAAGAGGTAAGTGGAAAGATCCATTTCCCCTCCTGACGAACAGACAGCTCAACATACCATTCACATATGACAGAGAAATACAGCTTCAGGATTCTTACATACATTTCTAGTTAACACACTGCTTGAGATACTGTTTACAAATGACTGAGAAAAGAGAAATGCTAATTCAATGAAAGATGCATTTCTCCTCTTGGTAAACAAACAGCTTAAAGTATTCTGCAGAACTACAGAGAAGACAGAGTAGGGTCTGAGGACCAAACAAATGTAAATTAGACAGTTCGACCACTTTTGCAGGCTGGAGGCACATCATATCAGTTTTACAACTATACCATATGTTTCAATAATCCTGAATGTATTAATACCACCCCTTTACAATGAGTCAGTTCCTACATAAAACAACAACGAAAAAACAACAACAACAACAACCGGCAACGGCAACACAGTGAGCTTACACACCTTTTACCTGAATCACGAGTTTTTAAATGTTTTAAGTAAAATTTTCATTATATACCAGTTTACTCAAAAGCTCACGTACATTGTCCTTCACATTGGATCCTTCCCATTTCCCCACCAACCCTTCCCTCCATTCATCAGATTTGTGACCCCATGATTAACCACACACACACACACACACACACACACACACACACATCCTCACTCCTTCCCTCCTTGGATTCCCATACACGTTCTACAATAATGCTCTTACATAGCATTTGATGATTCAATGTGTACTTTATTTCCATGGAGTTTTTCTAGACCTCAAAACCTGTCAAGTCACAGCCCACTCTTTTGTTTCTGAGGCTAATTGCTTCTGAGAAGTTTGTCCATCTTTTCTCTAGATTAACGGCTGGTGGATGAAACACCTGAGATGCTCGGGCTTTGGGTTAATAGCATAACTTTCCACAGCATATGTCCCCGTGCACTCTTTGAATGGTGGTGGTGGTGTTGATTGCCATCGAATCAGAGTTGACTCATAGCAACAGTGAATCACAAATTTTAAAAACTAACTATTGACTTCTAACAGTTGATGATTTCAACTCTCTTTAATCTGCCCCTTCAATGTTTCTTCCTATCGTTCTCTTGATATAATTACAAAAATTATTGATTAAATCAACGGTGGTGTTGTTAGGTGCCATTCAGTTGAGTACTACTCACAGTGACTACGAACAATAGATCTGGAACTTGTTCTGTGCCATCTTCATCATCCCTGATATATTTGAACCTGACACTGACTTGCTGCGGTCACTGTCTAATCCATTTCTTTGACACTCTTCCTCCTTTTGCTGACCCTCCACCTTTCTCAGCATGATGCCTTTTCCAAGAAATAGCTCTTCCTAAGAACAGATCATCCGAGATCCTGGGCTATACGAAGAGGAATGTGGCATCAGGATTGGTGGAAGAGTCATCAACAACCTGCGTTATGCAGATGACACAACCCTGCTCACTGAAACTGAGGAGGACCTGAAGCACTTGCTGCAGAAGGTCAAGGACTGCAGCCTCCTATATGGATTGAAGCTCAACATCAAGAAAACAAAGATTCTCACCACTGGGCCAATTGGCAGCATCAGTATGGATGGTGAAGAGATTGAGATAGTTAACAGTTTTAGTTTACTTGGCTCCACAATCAACACTCTTGGTAACAGCAGCCAGGAAATCAAGAGAAGAATTGCATTGGCAAAGTCAGCCAATGTGAAGGACCTCTCAAGAGTACTGAAGAGCAACAACGTCAGACTGGAGACTAAGGTGCGCCTGAACTGGGCTATAGTCTTTGCAATTACATGCTATGCATCAGAGAGCTGGACAGTGAATAGGGTTGACAGAAAGAGAATTGATGCCTTTGAGCTGTGGTGCTGGAGAAGAGTGTTGAATATATCATGGACTGCTAGGAGAACAAACAGGTTTGTCCTGGAGAAGGTGAAGCCGGAGTGCTCCTTGGAGTCAAAGATTCTGAAGCTTTGTCTGACATATTTTGGGCATATTGCAAGGAGGGACTGGTCCTTGGAGAGGGACATCATATTTGCAGAGTAGAGGGGCGGCGAAGGAGAGGAAGACCTTTGAGGAGATGCATTGATTCTGTGACTAGAACGGTGGGAATAAGTGCGTTTGAGATGGCTAGGTTGGCACAGGATAGAACAGCATTTAGAGCTCTTGTACATAGGGTCACTATGAGTCACAAGTGACTCAATAGCACATAGCAACAACAACATTGATGCTAAAAGTATGTGAGATGAAGCTTTGCCGTCCTTGCCTCTAAGGAGTGCTCGGGCCATACTTTCTCCAAGACATATCTGTTTGTTCTTCTGGTAGTCTACGGGATAGTCAGTATGCTTTTCTAACACCAAAGTCAAAGATATCAATTCTTCTTTTGTCATCTTTTTTTTTTTAAGATAAAAATGTTTAGTTACTACACTCAGGCAAAACTTAGCCCAGCAAAGATTTACGTTAAGGAGATACCATTCTACAATGTCCACTGTCTTCAGCAGGGTCTAATGGAATTACTAATATTTTTTTCCCCCTGCTGAGTCTGACTTCTTAAAAATCTGCAGCACAAAAAAAATCAAATAGTGCCCTTCTTCTGTCATCTTTATTATTTTTTCATTTCTCAGATCCTTAGCAAGTTATAGAAAAGACCATGGCTTGAATCAGGCATACCATAGTCTTTAAACTGATATCATTGCTCCTCAGTATTTTGCAAAGGTCCTCGACATTAGGCTTTCTCATTACAATATGTCTTTTGTTTTCTTGACCACTGGTACCAAGGATATTGATTACGGATCCAAGTAAGATTAAATTGTTGACAATGTTAACCTTTTCTCCATCTATCAGGATGTTGCCTATCAGTCGAGTGATAAGGCTTTTTGTCTTCTTGATATTGAAATGCATATTGACGGCTTATAGTCTTTGATCTTCTGCAGCAAGCATTTCAAGACCTCTTCACTTTCAGCAGTTAAGATTGTGTCTTCTGCATAAGACAAGTTGCTGATGAGTCTTCCTCTGATCCTAATGCCACATTCTTCTTTACAGAGTCATGTAGATAGAATACTCAGCATGTAGATAGAATAGGTGTGGAGAAAAGGATACATCACTGATACACACCTTTCTTTATTTTAAACCATGCTGTATTCCCTTGCTCTGTTCAGACAGCATCTTCTTGCTCAGATTTCATATGAGCATAGTTAAGTGTTCTGGAATTCCCATTCTTCTCAACGTTAACCGTAGTTTGTTATGACCCACAGAGTCAAATGTCTTTGCATAGTCAATAAAACATGCATAGATATTCTTCAGATAATCTCTGCTTTCAGCTAAGATCTGTGTGGCATCAACAATAATGGTATCCTTGGTGCCAAGACCTCCTCTGAGCCCAACTTGAATTTTTGGCAGTTCTTTGTTGTATGCCATGAGTGCTCCCTTAAGGTCTAATACAAGTGAATCATTATTTTCATTTGCTGATTATCTTTAGATGTATTTTTTTCTGAATTCACCAACTGTTCTATTTAAGTTCCAAATACACTTTAAGTTTCTGCTGAGATTATTCTGACCACACTTATTGGATAGTTTTCCTTTTAAGCCTTTTGTTCCAACTGTTGAGTCGGAACCAACTCATAGCTGACCCTCCAGTAGGTTTTCAGTGACTGTAAATCACACAGTCGGAGACTGCTTATCTTTGTCGCAAGGAGTAGCCAGTGGATTAAAACCATGTGCCTTTGGGTCAACAATGCAACTCTTTACCACTAAGCCACCCGAGCTCCCTATAGCTCAGTGTTATCACAGAACTTACCACTTGTAGTCTGCCCTGTGGGATTTCCAGGATCCTCTTTCTTCTTCTATTTACTCCTTCCTTCTGGCTGGGAAGATCCATCTAATAGCTTCTGAAGAATGAGTCTGTGAGGAAGAGATATATTATAGTCTTTGACTATCTGAAAATGTCAGGAGCTCTGGTGGCTTAAAGGCAGGAAGCTGCACTGCAATCCCAAAGCTATGTGGTTCAAACCCACCAGTTGCTCCATGGGAGAAGGATGGGCAACCTCCTCCTGTGTGATTAACTGTCTCTGAAAACCTGCCAGAGGGTCAGCTATGGGTCAGTGATGACTCTAAAATGCACAACAAAAACAGCAACAACATTTTGATTGGTAATTTTCTCCAGAAATTTCAAGAGCTTTCCCTACCAATTCCTAGAACCAGCTACTGTTGTTTACAACCTTTGAACCATGGGTGCAGGCTGACTGGGGCTGGGTGAGCTGAATGGAAAGACAGTGGGGGAAAGAGTCCAGCTGGAGGAAAGAACATGGATAGATACCGAGGAAACACTGAGCTCAAGTTCTGGTTGATTATCAAGAATGAAAGAATCAGTCAGGAACTACTGTTCTCAAGTAGCCAGTGGAGCTCCGAGAAGTCCCCACAAGCATATGCCATTGTTTTTGACCACTGGCTTCTGAATCCAGGGTCAGAGAAGCAGACACTTCTAGAAGCCAGGAGAGAGGTAAGCTGTGATAGGAGACGCTCTTGACCCTTGTGCATGGGCTCTGCTGGGCATAGCTTTATTCTATCCTATGCTTGATGTTTCCAGAGAGAAGCCAGACATAGACGTGTGATATGAGTTTTGATCAAAACAGACAGATGGAGCCTCTGGGAGTCAGGTACAAGCCTAGTCTCATCTTATGCTAGACTAAAGCAATCCATACCTCCCACTGGTTCTGGCAACCTTCGTTTGAAATCTGCTTGGCAAGAAAATAATGTACCTTCATTTAGCCAGACACTTCCTACAGCCTTGGAATCAGCCCCACCAGAGAAAGATGAGAGGTAAGGGGCAGGACGGGAAGACGAAAGGTCAGCTCACCAAAGTGGCCTCTTGGCAAAAGTTATACCCTGAAACCAAACTTATTGCTACTGAGTCGATTTCCAATTCACAGCAACCCTGTAGGAGAACATAGCACTCATGGCCCTTTGTGCTTCGTGGGCTGTAAATCCTTTTGGAGAAAATGTTGCTACTTCTTTCTCCCAGGGGGAAGCTAGTGGGTTTGAAGACCTGATCTTTTGGTAAGAAGTTGAGCACTAACTGCTGAGCTACCAGGACTGCTTACAAAGGCTAAATGTTGTTGTTAAGTGTCACCAAGTTGTAGATGACTCATAGCGACCCTGAATATTTGTATAACTTTCATCATTTCTCCAAGTTCATAGAATTTCTGGAGGCAAACTATTTTGGAAGTGGATGCTACTCCTGCTTCCAAGCTTGTTTTAATTGGAGAGCTCCACCAAACACTGCCCACCATGGATAATAACCATTATCACATTTGACACATCAGTGTCACAGTGTTTAGCATCACAGCAACCACGAGTTACCTCTGTACAGCAAGTGGACAGACGAAAGCTATACCACTTAGAAGAATGTTTGACCAAAAACAATTAAATACAGGCCTGAGTGCTACAGATTAAAATCACCCACCTTTGGCTTGGTGGCATCACTTTCAACAAGGCCAACATACATACACCCTGAATTTGTCACTGTCATCTCTACAGAAACAGCTGAGCCCAAGGAGCACGTCAATTTGTCCCTGTTCCACTGTGATGCAAGCTGTGGTTAATGTGCCATGAGCTGACTATGACCCAAGCAACACTATGAACAATAGATTGGAACTGTGCCTTATCCTGTATCGTCTTTACAGAGTCGACAGAACATAATTCTAAATAGTCTTGGCTTGGAGATCATGTACTTTTAGTATGGGGAGTGATTTTCAGAAGAACCGATGCCTTTGAGCTGTGGTGCTGGAGAAGAGTATTGAACAGATATATCATGGACCCCCAGGAAAACAAATAGGTCCATCTTGGAGCAGGTGAAACCAAGTTTCTCCTTGGAGGCTTGGATTTTGAAACTCTGTCTCACATACTTTGGACCCATGGCCAGGAGGGACTAGTTCTTGAAGAAGGATGTCATGTTTGGAAGAGTAGAGTGACAGCACAGGAGAGAAAAACCCTGGACAAGATGGATTGACTTGGTAACCAGGACAATGGGATTAGGTGTGTTGGAATCAATGAGACTGGCTCAGGATAGGGCAGGGTTCAGAGCTATTGTACATAGGGTCACTATGAGATGCAGGCAACTTAATGGTAAATGACAACAACGACAGTACTATTGATTGCAGCTGCTAGTACCACTACAGAGATCACTGGTGGCCTAGTGGCAAGAAGCTGTGCTGCATTCCTGAAGGCACACAGTTCAAATCCACCAGCTTCTCCACAGGAAAAGGATGGGAAATCTCCTCTCATGTTATCAACTGCTCTGAACTCGCTCCAGAGGGTCAGCAATGAGTGGGTTCCAACTCAACAACACGCAAGAACAAAAGTACTGCTATTACTTCTGCCCACTGTTGTTAGTAGATTCTGACTCATAACAATCATCCATTAGGATTCCAAGGCTGTAAATAAGAACAGGAGGTAATGGCCCATTTTACTCCTGGGAAGCCGGTGGATTTGAACTGCCAACCTTTCAGTTAGCAGCCTAACAAATAATACACTGTGCCACCAGATCCTCACCACTACTACCAATGATGCCTTATTCCTTTTTCACTACCTTTTTCTTTTTCTTTTTTTTTCTTTATTATGAATAACAATGACAGAAGAATTGATGCCTTCGAATTGTAGTACTGGAGAAGATTATGATTATCCCACAGGTTGTGGTTGTTATTGTTGTTGTTAAGTACTGACAAGTTGAGTATGACTCATAGCAATCCTATGAACAAAAGACCTGAACCCTGTTCTATAACTATTGTCATTTCTCTAATGTTCATAGAGTTTCCAGAGACCTGTTGTTTAGAAAGTGTTTGCCACTCCTGCTTCTAAGCCTGTCTTAATTGGAGAGCTCCACCACACACTGTCTCCCATGGGTAGCCATTGTGACATTTGACACACCAGTGGTGCAGCGTTGAGCATCACAGCAAGCCCAAGTTACCTCAGTACAGCAGATTGACAGACCAGTGCTGTACCACTTCAAAGAATACTCTTACAAACACAATTAACACCAGCAAATCCAATCAGCTCACACATGGTTGTAAATGAAATAAAAACTACAAAATAGTCCACACCTGACCCTCAACCCAAACAAGAAGAACCTACCTTCCAGAATCCAACCACTTCACACATGAGCCTTCAAACTGAAGACTCAACTGGGGCCCAGTCAACTTTTAAATACACAGGCCCACATACCAGGTCTTGATTAGCTCTAAAAAAAGAGGCTTCTAGCCCACAGCTCATTGTTAGCCAAATCTAGCAAATCCAATCAGCTTACACACGATCCTAGATGTTACCAAAAGAATTAACAAAATCTGTCTTAGAGGAAGTGCAGCCAGAATGCTCGTTAGAGGCAAGGATGATGAAACTTCATGTCTCATACTTTGGGCATGATGTCAGAAGGGTGCCAGTCCTTGAGACCAAAAGTCATGCTGGGAAAAAAGAAAGAGTAGAAGACCTTCAACAAGATGGACTGACACAGTCGCTTTAATATCAAGCTCAAGTTTATCAGCGATGAGTTAGGGCACAGAATAGAACAAGGTTCAGATTTGTTGTTCTTAGGGTCAGTATGAGTCAGAGTTGACTGGATGATATATAACAACACATTTTAGTACATCTCATATGTATGTATACCAAGAAGTCCTGTTAGCAGAGTGATCAAGTGGTCAATTGTTAACCAAAGAGTCAAAGTTTGAGCCACTCTGAGGGTCAAAAATGTGGCATTCTTCTTCCAAAAAGATTCTAGTCTTGGAAACCCAATGGGGCAGTTTCCCTGTGTCCGACAAGGCGACTGTGAATCAGATTCTACTCAAGAACACTGTATCTCTGCATATCACTTTACATAAGCAATGTCAGTGAAAATCGCACAAATCTTCTGAGAAGGGAGTATTATTGGTCCTATCTTACAGATGAGGAGTTTGAGGCTCAAAGTGACTAAGGCACCTGGTCCAAGACCACCCAGTGTGCTTGGCAGAATTAGGCTTTAAAGCTAGATGTCTTTCACTCTTGTTAACCAGGTTTCTCTGCTGGAGGAAATGAGACCCCAAAGACATCAAACAACAACAGCAGATTCATCTGCCTTCTGACTGTCGCCCCTGACTGAGCAGATGTGACCAATTGGAACTTAAAGCAGGAAACTCTTGTAATAAGGACACCTGTACAGGAAGCGCTCTCATTCAAAGTCTCCCAGTTGGATGCTTCTCTTTCCCTTGCGTTTTCTTTCAGACACACTCAGGACTATATGTAGGGGGTCTTTGATTGAGCACACAATTCAAGCACTCAGCTGACCTATTTTATTTTAAAAGGGAAATGAGCTTATGCCCCAGATTTCAGGGAAGACACACATCCCCTTTTAGCCTCCCCATCCTTATACTAAACTCTAACTCATATTGACAATTCTTCTTAATAGAATTGAGTAAATCTAAGGGGTTCTTTCTACCAACTTTTTCTTTCCCCAGTCTCAACACATACACACCATTCATTTACTGCTGAAGGGTGGTTCAGAGAGGTGACCTTTATTTCCTGGCTGCTGGACTGGATTGAGGGCAGAAATTAGCAGGATCAGTTTGCAATCTGCCACAGGCAGAGTTCTAAAAGGCCAGTTTCTGGCTTGGAAGCTCTTTTCCTTCTACAGGAGGGAAGGGTTTCTGTTCCTTCATAAGCAGAAGTGGTGGATAACAGGCCTTGGTACCAGCCCCAGGGTTGGGAAGAGGCAGGTTTTGAGTAGATAAATCCATAAATGATCACTGAGCAGTTTCACATTATGTTTATCCTGAGTTTACTTTGTATAATTTGTTTTAAGGGAGCTCTGGTGACCTAGTGACAAGATGCTGTGCTGCAATCCCAAAGGCACGTGGTTCAAAACCACCAGGTGCCCCACAGGAGAAGGATGGGCAATCTCCTCCCATGCGATTACTGCCTCTGAAAACCTGCTGAAAGGTCAGCTATGGGTCAATTCCAACTCTCCACAACAACGACATTTTAAAAATTAAGCTGTATAGTTAGACTCATGTTGTTATGTGTTGTCGAGTCGCCTGTGACCTATATCTCCCCCATGTATAGCAGCTCTGAACACTGCCCTGTCCTGAATCAATCTCTCTCACTGATTTCCACACACCAACCCCCATAGCCCCAATTACTGTATCAATCCAACTCATCTGAGGTCTTCCTTTTCTGCACTGTCCCTCCACTTTTACGAGCATCATGTCCTTCTCCAAGGATTGGTCCCTCTTGGCCACATGCCCAACGTATGTGAGACGGAGCTTCAACATCCTATCCTCCAAGGAGAAATTTGGTTTCACCCTCTCCAAGACAGACTTACTTGTTTTCTTGGTGGTCCCTGGTTTGTTCAAGATTCTTCTCCAGCACTATAATTTGAAGGCATCAATTCTTCTTCTGTCGTCCTTAGTCACTGTCCAGCTTTCTGATGCACAGCGAGTAATTGCGAAGACCATGGCTTAGATTAGAAGTACTTTAGTCTCTAGACTGATATTGTTGCTTTTCAGCACTCTGGAGAGGTTCCCGATAGTAGGTTTTCCCAATGCAATTCGTTTTTGTTTTTGTTTTTTTATTTCCTGACTGCTGGTGCCAAGAGTATTGATTGTGGAGTAGAAGGTCAGTGAAACAGCAAAAGATCCCCAATGAGATGTATTGGTACATTCACTGCAACAATGGGCTTGAACATGGCAGAGATAATGAGGATGGAGCAGAAGAGAGCATGGCTTTGATCTGTTATTTTGATAGAGTTGCTATGGGTCATAGTCAACTTTACCACCTAACAATAGCAGCAATGTAATAAAACATTCTATAAAGATATGTTTTTATTGTGACATATGACACAGTCGAAAGTACCAGGGTTCGGCTCATGCACACCTCATTCTTTAAAGTGACACTTTTCCTCTTTAACAAGTTAAGCAAGTCCTTAGCAGCCAATTTTCCCACTGTAATATGTCATTTGAATTCTTGATGCTGCCTCTGTGGGTGTTGATTAGGGATCCAAGTAAAACAAAATCCTTATCAACGTCAATCTTTTCTTCATTTATCATGCTATTCTTCATTGGTCTAGTTGTGAAAGGTTTGTTTTTTGCTTGTTTCCTTATATTGAAGTATAATCTATACTGGAAGTTATATTACTTGAACTTCATCAGTAAGTATTGCAAGGCTTCCTTTTCTGCAAGTAGGTCTGTGTCCTCTGCTTAGTATAAACAACCCTGAAGCCATATTCATCCTATATAGGCAAAATTCTCTTATTATTTGCTCAGCCTACAGTAATCTGAATGGTTAAAGCAGACGACGCTGAGGCATGTATTTCCTGACTATTAACAGGTTCCATATGAGCACAATTAAGTGTTCAGGGATCCCCATTCTTCTCAGTGTTACTCATAATTGATTATGATCCACAGTCAAATCCTTTTGCATAATAAATAAAATACAAGTAAACATCTTTCTAGTCCTCCTTGCTTTCAGTCAAGATCTATCTGACATCAGTAATAGTTCTACAACCTCTTCTGAATCCAGATTGAGTTTCTGGCAGTTATCTGCACTACTTGAGTCATTTTTAAATTATCTTCAGTATCATTTTATTTGCACGTGACCTTACTAAGATTGTTTGAAAATTTCTGCATTCTCTTGGACTATTGATTACCTTTAGTTTGGAATGGGTACAAATATAGATCTCTTCTAGTTGGCTGTCAAGGCATCTAACTTCTAAATTTATTGGCACACACGAGTGAACAAATCCAGGCCTGTATCTAGTTGGCTGAAATGTCTCAGTTGGTATTCTGTCAATTCTTGGAACCTTCCTTCTTGGCAATACCTTTAATGCAGCTTGGACTTCTTTCTTCACTGTCAGTGGTTCTTGGTTATATGCTACTTCTTGAAATAGTTGAACATTGACCAATTCTTTTTTGGTCCAGTGACTCTGCATACCCATTCCATTCTCTTTTGATTTTCCTGCATAGTTCAACATTTTGCCTGTGAAATTCTTCAGTGTTGCAACTCCAGAATTTTTTTCCTTCAGTTCTTTCAGCTTGAGGAGTACTGAGCATTTTATTACCTTTTGAATTTCTAACTCCAAGTCTTTGCGCATTTTGTTGTATTACTTTGCTTTGTCTTCTCAATCTGCCCTTTGAAATCTTCTGTTCATATTTTATACTCATTTATCACTTCTTCCATTTGCATTAGCACCTGTACATTGAAGAATAAATTTAAGAGTATCTTCTGAAATTCAGTTTAGTCTATTCTTTGTTTTTGTTGACTTTTTCTTTCATCATGCATGATGTCTTTGATGTCATCTCACAACTTTTCTTCTGGTCTTTAGTCATTATTGTTCAATGTATCAAATTTATTCTTCACCCACCCCCACCCCCAGTGGAGCTCTATTGGCAAAAAGCTGCTCTGCAATATCAAAGACATGCAGTTCAAGGCCACCAGCTCCTTCGTGGGAGAAGGATGGGCAATCTCCTCCCGTGCAATTTACTGCCCCTGAAAACCCACTGGAGGGTCAGCTATGAATCGGTTCCGACTCAACGGTACACAACAACAACAACAATCCCCCCCATATACATTGTGTTTCATTCATATACATAGTGGGATGGGGTTTTTGTTTGTTTGTTTCACACTTTTCTTCATTAATATTTTATTTCATACAATAATTCCCATACATTGTGTTTTATAAACTTAATCACCATTGATCTATGTCTACCATTACCTCATCTTTTCAGGGCCCTGCTGGAAATTTTCTGTTTTCTTTACCCCTTCTCTCCATCCTCCTACCATCTCTTGAAGTTGTTCTTTAATCTCTGGCTTGACTTCGTTTTTGTTATGTGCTGTCGAGCCAACTATAACTCATAGTACCCCTGTGTATAACATATCAACACCTGGCCCTAAATCTGTACAATTTTCATGATCTCTATCATGCTCAAGCCCATTGTTACAACCACTCAGTCAATCTTGTTGAAGGTCTTGCTCTTTTCTCTCAAATTTATTCTTGAGATGCTATTTTCTACATAAATTCAAGTGGGAAATACTCAAAGACATATTTTGGCTTTTGCAGATTTTTTTTTCAGCATTCATTTGAACTTGGATTTGAACAGTTGATGATTTGTTCCTGAGCTGGTCCCTGGCCTTGTCCTAATGATAATATTGAGCTTTCCCCCCCATAGATATAGCAAATTTCATTCCTACGTATTCCATTTGGTGAAGACTCTGTGTAAAGCTGCTGTTTATATTTGTATTTTCTTAAGAAAATGTCCACTGGATGAGAAATTGATTATAGAAAATAATATCATGTGATCTCTAGCCTCATTTCTATCACCAAGGTTGCATTTCAATCACTCATTATTATTAATGTACTTTGATTGCATAGTCAATAAATTTCAGACTGTAAAAGTTGAAACAAATTCAGAATCTTCAATTTCTTCATTCGTATCTGTCTTTAGTAGTCAGTGTGTACATTTGAATAATACTCGTATTCACAGGTCTTCCTTTTTAGCATATGAATATGATGCTATTACTAATGGCATAATAAGAAGCCTTAGTGACACAGTATACTGAGTGCTGGGCTACTAAATAGTGCGTTTGCAGCTAGTCAGTGGTTCGAATCCACTGCTTGCTCCACAGGAGAAAGATGGACAGTCTCCTTACATTCAAATTTACAGCCTCTGAAACCTGAAAGGCAGTGGGTTTTGAGTTTGGACAGTATTATATATACTTCAGGACAGATTATGAATCAGGATAACATTCTTTTTGAGTGTTAATGTGACACCACAGTCCTCTTCAGTCTATCATTTCCAGCATAGTAAAGCATAGGAGGAGGACCTGAAACCTTCAATATGAATTGAAGCTCAATATCAAGAAGACAAAGATTCTTAACACTGGGCCGATTGGCAGGATCATGATAGAAGGTGAGGAGATTGAGATTGTTAACAGCTTCAATTTGCTTGGCTCCACAATCAACACTCTTGGTACCAGCAACCAGGAAGTCAAAAGATTAATTGTAATAGGAAAATCTGGTGTCAAGGACCTCTCCAGAGTACTCAATAGCAACGATTTCTGCCTAGAGACTGAGGTGCACCTGATCCAGACCATAGTCTTCCCAATTTTTTGCTATGTATCAGAACGCTGGACAATGACTAGGGATGATAGGAGAATTGATGCCTTTGAGCTGTGGTGCTGGAGAAGAGTATTGAATATACCATGGACTGCTAGAAGAACAAACAAGTTCATCCTAGAGAGGATGAAACCAGGCTGCTCCTTGGAGGCAAGGATTTTGAAGCTTTGTCTGACATACCTTGGCCATGTTGCAAAGAAGGACCAGTCCTTGGAGAGAGACATCTTGCTTGGGAAGATGAAGTGACAGTCCAAGAACGTAAGACCCTGGATGAGATGGACTGACTCAGTGACTGGGATAATAGGGGTAGGTGTGTCAGAGACGTTAAGGTTGGCTCAGAATGGAGCAGGGTTCAGAGTTGTTTTACATAGGGAAAGCAACTCAACAACTCATAACAACAACAACAAATTTATACTTTCTACATTGCATTTAATTGACTTTTACAGATGGTTCTCCTCATTTTGAGCCATTCAGTATTAGCAAATGAATGGCCTTCATTGTCTAAAGGCTTTATTCCACGTGCATCAGTCAGATCTACTCTACCTTGAGGAGATAGCTCTTTCTCCATTGTATTTTGAGAGGCTTGTCTTCTGTCCCTATAGGTCAGACAACACCGTTCTCTTATTCATAAAGTTTTCAGATAGCCAGTCCTGCTTCCTACACTATCTTAATCTACAAGCTTGGCTGAAAACTATCCAACATATGTGACCTTGTTTGTAACTGAGATAAGGGCAGCACAGCATCCAGTATCTCAGCAACATGCAAACCACCACGGTACAGCAAAATGACAGATGAGCGATGGGTTTACTGCTAAAACCTGTCAGAGAAAATGAGAGCAGAGCGGACATCTGGAGAACCACAGCTCTCTCCCTGTGCCTCATTGCTCTGTGTGTCCTAATAAGTGCCGGGCCTTTTCCTCTGACCCCCGAATTGACTACTTGGGCAATGATGCTCCAGAGACATGACTCAAGGGTCTGGGTAAACAGTGTTGTATGGGAAGTGTTTGCTTGGCTACAACTTTTATTTATGAGATTTAAAAATGAGATCATCATTTGCGGCAGCCCACCATCCATCACTGTGGTAGGCAGGACTAAAAACAGGAAAACGACCCTGATTGGGGTATATACATTGGAGCGAGAATGCTGCAGTTCACCCACGCCTGATCATTCCTTGGGGAAACCTGATAACGTCCATCTCCTGATAAGTCAATGAGATGACCAGATCACACATTGACAGAACCCCTGCTCCAAAGTCCTGGGCCTGGTCACCCATTGACAGGACCCCTGCTCCAAATTCTTGAGCAAACTACCATCCCCCCTAAATTTCCTTAACAGCCCCTGGAAAAGGAAACTGGTTTTGCCTGCCTGCACGCCACTGTGATCCTCTCTGCAAGTGATCACCTGGCATCCCTCTCAGACCTCTGACTAAAGGCCTGTTCACTGCTCGAGACCAGCACTCTCGGCTCTCGGCTCTCGGCTCTCGGCTCTCGGCTCTCGGCTCTCGCTCTCGGCTCTCTTTTACTATCTGACAGATGTGGTTTCAGACTGTAAAGGTCGCAGGATTGGTTTTGAGATTCCAGCCACCTGGATAGGTAGTGGTCAGAGCTACAATTCATGGGGATCATGATGCTCCCCACCTCTCCGTTAGGAACACAACATGCTAAAGAGTACACCAAGCACAGCTCCTTCCTAAATAATAAGTTATGGTAATATTGTAAAGAAGGAGAATACCAGAACGCTTAATTGTGCCCACGTAGAACTTGTGCATGAACTAACACGCAGTTGCTCTAACAGAGTTAGTGTTGGAGGAATACTCATAAACAGCTTTCATTACACAGATGGCACAACCCTGCCTACAAAAGTGAAGAAGGCATGAAGCACTTGCTGAAGAAGATCAAAGATTACGGCCTTCAATATGGATCATGCCTCAACATCAAGGAAAGAAAACTTCACGCTTGGACTCACAAGCAACATCTTGATGAATAAAGAAAAGATTGAAGTTGTCAAGACTTTAATTTCATTTACCTACACAATCAATACACCATAGAAGCAGCAGACAGAAAAGGAAATCAAAAGATGGATGGCAAGAAGCAAACCGGCTGCCAAGGGTCCCTCCAAAGTGTTGAAGAGCAAAGATGTCACTTTGAGCAGTAATGTGTGCCTGACAAACGTCGTAGGATTTTCAGTTGCTTCATATGCACGTTAAAACTGTACAGAGACTAAAGAAGACTGATAAAAGAATTGAAGCCTTTGAATTGTGGGGATGGGAAAGAATATTGAATATTCCATCAAGTGCCAAAAGAACCAAACCAAACTGTCTCAAAAGAAATGAAGCTGAGATTGTTCCTTACGAGTAAGGGTGATGAGACTTCATCTCATGTACTTTAGATGTGTTATCAGGAGGAGCCAGGACCTGGAGAAAAACATCAAGTTTAGGGAATTGGACGATCAGTGAGGAAGAGAGTCCCTTAACAGCACTCACAAGAATGGTCTGAAGCACAATAGAGATTGGGAGGAATAACACTGTGGGGTAGGGAAGGGTGCGTGGGAATGAAGATATTGATGAATTAAATTCTTCACATTTGATCTGAGAATCTGAGAGACATTTTAGTAGAACACCCAGAAGATAGTTGGAAACATGGTCCTGAGCTTCCGAAAGCTGGAGTCTTAGAGATTCAGAAACATGAAAGTAACTCAGTCTAGGAAGCCGTCTTTTGGACTTCATACCCTTCTCTCTTTGTGAGGAAGTGATCCACCAGTGAGATAGCGCTAAGCACTGTGCTTAGCCATTTCCCTCCACATTTCTAAAGAAAAAGTCAGGCTGATTGGAGAACAACATTCTAGCTGCATCCACATAACACTCTCTGGTGGCTTAATGATAAGAAGCTGTGTCGCCAGCCCGAAAGGCATGCAGTTCGAATTCACTAGCTGCTCTGAAGGAGAAAGATGTAAAATCTCCTCCTGTGCAATTAAATTGCCTCTGAAAGAGGAACAGCTGGTGGATTTGAACCACATGCCTTTGGGCTGACAGCACAACTCCTTAGCGCTACGCCACTAGAGCACCCTTCTATGTCACCATACAGAGCAATAAATATAGTCACCCTGTTCTGTCACTGACTTCCATTTTTAGAACTCCTTGAAAGTTTCTAATGTCAACTTTTGCATTCATTTGCTCATTCATGCAGTAATGCGTGCCAGCCACTGATGAACAATACGTGCAAAATCCCAGCTCTCTCAAAGCTGGGAGCCTGGGGGAATGACAGGCAGACATTAATACTAAACAAATAATTATTTTCAATTTATTACAATAATTATGCTAAATCGAATTTATGGTCCAATCTCTCTGGCAGTGTGGCCCATAGGGAGTTACGCTGTAACCCAAAGGCTGAGTGGTTCTGGCAACTTGAATTCACGAGTGGCTCCCTGGGAGAAAGGTGGGCCATTTCTTCCCATGCCTTTCACAGCCTTGGAAAATCAAAGGAGGGTTAGCTATGAGTTGGAACCAACTCCAGGGCCTTGAGTTGAGTTGTTGAGATGATTTTGAGAATGGAGTGTCCTGTCCTGGGGCATGCAGACAAGTCCAGTATAAACAATCTGACTTACATGGTGCTGGTTTGTTTGGGGCTTGTTTGTTTGTTTGTTTCGATTTTGCCTTTAAAAAACCCCTTATTCTGATTTATCTACAAAGTTTGAATACATTGTTTTTCACAAAAGATCCTTCACCCCATCCAGCCATCGAATGTGCAGCCCCATGATTAACACCCTATCCCATCACCCATCCTCACCCCTCTATTTCCACCCTACCCCCTGCCTTGGATCCTCATACTCATTCTACAATAATGGTTTTATACAACATTTGTCTTTGTGGGACTGAGGTAGTTCACTCAGCATAATGCTCTCCAGTCCCTCCCAAGCTAGGTAGTAATTTACAGAATTATTTCTCCTGTGTGCTGCGTAGTATTCCATTGTATGAATGTACCACAACTTCTCAATCCATTCCTTCGTGCTTGGACATCTGGGCTGTTTCCATATTCTTGCAATGGTGAATAATGTTGCTATGAACATTGGTATACAAGTTTACTCAGTTCTCATTTTCTTGGGATATATTCCAAGCAGTGGAATAGCTGGATCCTATGGAATTTCTATGTTCAGCTTTTTGATGAAGCACTAACCTGCCTTCCAAAGTGGTTGTACCAATATACAATCCCACAAATAAGGTAAAAGAGTTTCTCTCTAGCCACACCCTCTCCAACATTTATTACTTGCTATCCTGTTAAACTTTGTATGGCGCTGTGCTTATTTTTGTTGTTAGAAGCCACCAAGTTGACCACAACTCTTATTGACCTTCTGAACAGCAGATCTGAACCTTAGCGTGTCCTGAACCATCCTCGCCATCTCTGATACGCATGAGTCCATTGGTATAGTCACTGTGTCCGTCCATCTTGCTGATAGTCTTCCTCTATTTCTCTGACCCTCTGTCTTTCCCAGCATGATGTCTTTTTGCAAGGATTGGTCTCTCCTGACAACATGCCCCAAGGATTTGAGACCTCAAGAGATCACAGGTCCATTTTAGAGATGACAAACTCAGGAGCAGGACCGGGTTTGGGTGCGGAAAAGTTGGAGGTGAGTAAGAATTTTAAACACAGAACGTACTGTTCTGGGCAGTTTATAGCCACTCACACACTGATAGAGAGACCATCCTTGTCTCTATTTACACAAGGAAGAACTAAGGCATAGAAAGTGACTTCCCCAGGGGTGTGGAAGTTATTCTTGGCAAAGGCAGAGGTTGAATTTAGCGTCTATGGTCAATAAATTTATGCTGCTTCAGTGATGCAGATCCCCTTGGGGGTCCATATTTGGGCGCATTCAGCTGAAGAGTGCTTCTAAGTACTAGTGTCAGGGGAGCTCTGGTGGCCTAGTGGCAAGAAGCTGTGCTGCAGTCCCAAAGGTGTGCAGTTCTAATCCACCAGATGCTCTGCTGGAGACGGAGGGGCAATCTCCTCCTGTGCCAGTCAGATCTGATTTGATGGTACACAACAAGAAAGAAAGGTGGAGGGGGCGGGGGAAGAAGCAGCATCAATGGCAAGTAGACAATTAGCTCATCAAGCCAAGTTGAGTTAGGACTTCTGCTACCTGATGGCAAAAACATTTGAATGGTGGCAAATGTGAATGAATATTTGGAATTGTACAGTTCAAGAGTGAGGGCCATTCAAGGTGGACAACAGATTAAACGACTCCCAGCCATGCAGCCGGCGCTTCCCCTTTTCTCAGGAGTCTCGAATCCTTAGAGGATTTGCATGAACCATAGTTGCTACTGAGAGACAAAGGTCTATGAGGGATGTTGTTGTTGCTGATTGTTGTCAAATCGAGCACGACTCATAGCGAACCTATGAACAAAGGACCTGAAGCCTTTCTATAAGTATTGTCATTTCTCAACGTTCATAAGGTTTCCAGAGGCACGTTGTTTAGCAAGTGGATGCTGCTCCTGCTGAGCGCCCTTTACACACACACACACACACACACACACACACACACACACACACCTAAATCCTCAGCCATAGAAGGAAATGATGTCCTGTTCCATGCCACGACGTGGTCCAGCTTGGCAGCATTATGCCAATCAATGGACAGATCTTCTACCATCCCACCTTGATGAAATGACAAGAATAGATTAACGTTTGCATTAACTAAGAACAGATTAGTATTTCTTAGTAAGTAGGAACTGGAGAGAGGTTGGGGGGAGGAAGAGTCCTTGCCTAGAAAGTGATGAGCTTCTGTCGCTGTTGGTGGAGAATTGGGCAACAGCTCAGGGTGATGAGTGATCCAACACAAGCAACAATAATAGTTGACATGGCACAATTGACCTCACTAAGTTGTCCACTTGAAAAATTGAATTGGCAAATGTGTGATAGGTATTTTGTATATATACACATATATATACACATATACATATATACACATATGCACACATATATATACATACATATACATGTATATGTATGTGTGTATGTGTATATATATGTGTGTGTGTGTGTATATATATATATATGAAAACTAAATCCAAAGGATGTTTCTGTCTGCTGTGTGGGTGACAGCACCCATTCTAGGGTTCTTGCCCTCTTACTCTCATCCATGTGTATAAGCCTTAGACCCTCAGAAGTGACTGTGACAGATAGAAGCAGGATTGGAGGTGGTGCCAGACTTAAAAACTGACCACTGTGAACATGTGAGTGGAGTAGAAACAACCCTCAGGGCACGCAGGGCAACTGAGACTGCCTGTATCTGGCAATGTCAAGTTCTACTTGCTTTTTGCAAGTAGGGAAACACCACCTTGTTCAAGATTGAGTCCAATGAATCAAAACCCTGTAAGTGGCTCTTGTTGGTAAGATTTGCTATAGAACACATTTTAATGACTAAACAAAATTATAGTGGCAGTTTTACCTGATTAAAGGCAATGAAAGCCCATGCAATTTCTAGTGTAGATGTATATTATAATATGATATGTGGTTGTTGTTGTTAAGTGCCGTTGAGTCATTGACGACTCGTATGAATGAAAGACCTGAACACTTATATAACTGACATTGTTTCTCCAAGTTCATAGAGTATCCAGAGCCAAGTTATTACAGAAGTGGATGCTACTCCTGCTTCCAGGCTTAATCAGAGAGCTCCACCAAACACTGTCCACCATGGAAAGCCATTATTGAATTAGACACATGAGTGTCACAGTGTTTAGCATCACAACAACCACAATTACCTCTGTACAGCAAAGGGACAAACCAGTGCCTTACCACGTAGAAGAATGATTGACCCAAAACAATTAAAACCAGGCCTGAGGGACGCAGATTAAAATCACTCACCTTTGACTTGGTAGCATAACTTTCTATCCACCAGGCCCACAGAGCTCTCTCTATGTTGTTGTTGGTGTTGTTAAGTGCCACTGAGTGGATGGTATATTTTAAAAAAAAATTAGAGCTGATTCCTGCTGGAGAGAAGTATGTTGATGGGTGGGGTGACTTTGCTCAAGGGTCCAGTCCCTTTTACATCTCACCCTATCCCTCTATACTCCCACCTTCTGCTCACCACCAGCCCTAGCTGCTTTCTTCAAATTGCCTCCATAGCTTGAAGAAAGACCAACCAAGAAAAAGCAAGGGAGGCTCTTTGATTTATTATTTAGATTAGTTATCAGGAGGGCAGGGATGGTTGGGCCTATGAAAAGGACTTGACTGGGAGGGAGGAAGGAGCGAGAGAAATGAGAGATCCAGGCAACTAGGATAGAATGAACTGTGGACAGAGAGAACGATTTCATCCCTGGAAAGGCAGAAAGACAGAGATGGAGAGGAAAACCCATAATGAGATAGATCAACACAGTGACTGCAACAATGGTCTTGAGCCTGTTGGAGATTATGAGGGTGGAACCCAATCAGGAAGGTTTAGATCTATTGTACATGAAGTTGCTATGAGTCGGAGTTGAACTCACAGTGTTCATCACTTATAGGTGATGGCACCTAACAACAACAATGACAAAGGACAGTATGTGCAAAGGCCCTGAGGTGCGTATCAAATGCAGCTGGATCATGGACGCAGAGCTGATTGTTTACATCTCTAGCTGCTCTTCTATACCAGACTTATCCCACACCTGTCACGTTGTCCAGACTCCATACTCAACTGGCTCCCTGACGTCACCAACACAGCTACTGATACGACACAGCTGAATCTATTGTCTACTGGGGTGAAAAAAGAGAGCACCCCCCTTGCAAAGTATTGCCAGTGCCTCATTGGGACAGGTCAGGTCAATATTTCTTGGGAATAGCAAGTTTGATTTAAGAGAGATCTTTAACATCTGGATGAGCGGGAGCTTGGCAATACACTCAGCTGCTAGCTGCAAGATTAGCAGTTTGAGGACAACTACTTGTGCCTTGGAAGAAAGGCCTGGTGATCGCCTTCTGCAGAATCAGCCATTGAAGACCCTACAGAGCAGTTACACTCTGACACACACGGGACCTCAGGGAGTTAAAACTCGCATGACAACAGCAGACCAGTTAGTTCAACTCAAATTAAGTTAGTCCTACCCACCGCATTGAGTAGCAACTGACTTGTATCTGACTTTCCATTGAGATTCTGAGGCTGTAAACTGAAAAGGTGGAGATTGCCCAACTAATTCTTCTTCCCAAAGTACTGCTGGTGGATTTGAATCACCATAAAGACACAGTATGTGGAGTGATAGCACAAATTCCCACGGACAGCACCACCAGAGCCCCTCAGTTAATTAGAAATCTTGATGTAAGAAATAGTTCAGCAGTGGTGAAAGTAGTAAAACAGTGGTAAGCTGAGGATTTTGAGGCAAGAGAAGATGAGGCGAAAGTGGGCATAGATCAATGGTGATTCATTCACTTTATAAGACACAAAGTATGGCAACAATTGTACGAAACACAGTGTGAATGAAGGAGTATGTCATACACAATATACACAAATGTAACACAATATATATGTGTTAATGTGGTGTTCTTCGTTTCTTATTCCTCGTGTCGTTTTTAGAGACCTGTTGCCTTTCCTATTTATTTTTAAGATTATTTTTTTAAAAGCTTATGCAATGCATTTTGAGGTGAAACTTAGTGGCTTTTCCCCCCTTGATAAATTAAAACATTTAATTGAGTTCTTTATCCTGATTGATTTGTTGAGTATTTGCTAAAGACTAGCTCTTTAAGCTATGACACAAGAAATCAAATGACAGTATCTCATTATTTACTTAGCTTTTGTACTTAACACTTTTCTGTGGAAAAAATAATACTCTAAATTGTAAATAGTCAATACAAAATTGCATGCAGATCTGTGACTGCTGACTATGTCATCTTGAAGGAACAAAGTTTATTTACTATATTAAAAAAACCAAAAAGAAAATTAACATTCCCCCTCAAAAAAATTAATAAATAGGTCAATTAGGTGAAGGGAATGACAAATTATGGGATTGATTATTGATTGATTGATTGATTGTTGTTGTAGTGAACTGTGAAGTCAGAACCCACCCATGACTAACCCTCCAGTGATTTCTGAGAGACAGTTGATCACATGGGAGGAAATTGCCCTCCTTTACCTATGGAGAATCTAGTGGATTCAAACCACACATCCTTGGGACTGCAGTGCAATTTATTATCACTAGGCCACCAAAGCTCTTGGTACGAGGAGCCAGCAAACCAAGAGAGGAATTACATTGGGAAAGTCGGCTGTCAAGGACATCTCCAGAGTACTGAAGAGCAATGATGTCAGTCTAGAGACTAAGGTGCACCTGGTTCAGGCCATAGTCTTTGCAATTGCTTGCCATGCATCAGAGAGCTGTACAATGACTAGGGATGATGGGAAGAGACTGATACCTTTGAGCTGTGGTGCTGCAGGAGAGTGTTGAATATACCTTGGACTGCCAGGAGAACAAACATGTTCCTTGGAGGCAAGGATTCTGATGTTCTGTCTGACATACTGTGGGCATGTTGTAAGAAAAGACCAGTCCTTGAAGAGGGACATCATGCTTAGAAAAGTGGAGGGACAGAAAAAGAGAAGAAGACCATCTATGAGACTGATTGATTGATACAGTGACTGGAGTAATGAGGTAAGTGTGTCCAAGACACACAAGCAGGTTTCAGGACTATATACACAGAGTCACTATGAGTTGCAAGTGACTTGACGGCACATAACAACAGCAATTGATGTTAATAAAACAAAAAGTCTATGAATCATTGTATAAAAAGTCAGTATGATTTGTGAGCTCTCATTCAATTAGAACAATGTTAATACTTTGTAAACAATATTTTTTATATAAACTACTTATGATGCTTCCCATTGAAGAGTTGATGAATTTTGGGGGAAATTTTTGGAATGAATGATCACACCATTTCCAGGTGTAGTAGAGTGACATTACAGTCCACACCAGGGAGCGTCCACCATTTCCAGGTGTAGTGGGATGACGTGATAGTCCAAACCAGGGAGTATGCACCATTTCCAGGTGTCATGGAGTGACATTACCATCCAGAACAGGGAGCATCCATTGTCCTAGAGGGAAAAGGACTCCTTAGGCTGGACCATCTCTATACCTCAATAGAAGTCATTCGCTTCTACTTAAACAAGACTCCATCATGGAGTCGTAAGACATTTCTAGGAGGCAGCTATAAGTGTGTGATACATCAGTGATATTGCATGACTGGTCAAAGGTACATGCCACTCTCTTTATTGTGGGTTGATCCCAGGACATTGACAAGATGGGTATGGCTTTACAGTCAATACTCTTGATACCAGAAGGCAGGAAATCAAAAGACAAATTGCATTGGTAAAGTCGGCTGACAGGCACCTCTCCAGAGTGCTGAGGAGCAATGAAGTCAGTCTGGAGACTAAGGTGTGCCTGATTCAGGCCATGATTTTTGCAATTACTTGCTATGCATTAGAAAGCTGGACAATGACTAGGGGTGATAGCAGAATTGATGCCTTTGAACTGTGGTGGTGGAGAAGAATATTGAATATACCGTGGACTGTTAGGAGAACAAACAGGTTCTTCCTGGAGAGGGCGAAACTAGGCTATTCCTCGGAGGCAAGGATTCTGAAGCTTCGTCTGACATACTTTGGGCAGGTTGCAAGGAGAGACCAGTCCTTGGAGAAGGACATTATGCTTAGGAGGGTGGAGGGACAGCCCAGGAGGGGAAGACCTTCGATGAGATAGATTGACTCCGTGACTGTGGTAATGGGAGTAGGTGTGTCAGAGACGCTAAGATTGGCACAGGATAGAGCAGGGTTTAAGGCTGTTGTACATAAGGTCACTATGAGTCACAAGTGACTCAACAGCACATAAGGACAACAAAAATATTAGTAAAACTTTGTCTCACATATTTGGGTATGTTACTAGGAAAGGCTATTGCTTGGAAAGGGATATCATACTTGAAAAGGTAGAGTGTTAGTGAAAGACAAGAAGACCCTCACATGATGGATTAGCACAGTGACTGTGACAATGGGCTTACTTACCTGTGTCGGAGACGGTAAGGACGATGCAGGATAGGATAGGGCTCAGATCTGGTGTTCTTATCATTACTATGAGTCATGCTTGACCGCACCTAGTAACAATGACATAGAGGAATGTGTGCCTTTGTATTTTAGTTTTGGTGAAAAGTACTGTCAAAAGAGTGAACAAATTTCTCTTGGAAGAAGTGTAATCAGGGTGTTCCCTGGAGGCCAAGGTGGTGAAGTTTCATCTCATATCCTTTGAACATGTTGACAGCAAAGGGCCAGTCCTTGGAAAAAGACACCATGATGGAAAAGACAGAGGATCAGGGAAAGAGAGAAATGTCTATTAGCCTAGTTAACTGTTTTGTATAGGGCTCAAATGTCATCTCCTTAGAGGAACTCCATTAGTAACTAGCCTAAGCCAGTTTAACCCTTTACTGATTCTTGTTTATTATTTTTACTGCTTTAAAATTTTATTCCACTTGTGATTTTTAAAAATATCTTTTAATTGTGGTTTTAATGAAAGTTTACAGAAAAGTTGAATTTTCTTTCACTCAGTGTTGCACTTTTTCTTCCTTTGCCCTTCATTCTCCCTCCCCCAGGCAACTTTCTTTTTTAAAAAATATTCATTCATTGTTGCTCAGTTTTCTTCCTCCCTGCTTCTCCTCTCCCTCTCTCGGTCCTCTTTGCAATATACCTCTTATTCTGGATCATTGTCTTGTATATGATACCTAATCATGTATTCCTTTAAACAGTTATATCCGTCATCTGTTCCAGTATAATGTTCGTTATCTATCCACCCTTTTCCTATTCTCCTACCAACCCTACATATCAGTCCTGCTTCATAACAGTGGTGTTACACAGCATTTGTCCTTTTGAAACTGAGCTATTTCACTCAGCATAATGTCCTCCAGGGTCACGCATGTTGTGTAATGTTTTATGAGCTCATCCTTTTTCAGTGCTGCATAGTATTCCATTCTGTAAAAATAACATCGCTTTTCTATCCATTCGTTTGCTAATGGTCACTTAGGTTGCTTTCATGTCTTTGCTATTGTGAATAATGAAGCAATATGCATAGGTGTGCCTACATCTGTTTGGATGGTTGTTCTGGTTTCTTTAGGGTATTTATTCCCAGCATCTTACAGCACCTTCATGGGGAGCTCTGGGGACGTGATCAGTAGAGAAGTGCCCTGATTCCTTGTGGTCTGAATTCACCACCACTAACTCAGCAGGAGATAGATGAGCAATCTCCTCTCGAGAGATTTACAATCTCCAAAAAACCCACTGAAGGCTATTAGTCAGCTCTGAACCAAAGGCAACGAGGGAGAGTATACCACTCCCATAGCCCTTATCACAACAAAAACTAGACATCCATGATGTAAATACTGTCTGCCTGTCTCTTCTTGATCCTTGCTGTATGTCAAGGTCTTGCAGTGAAAATTATAGCTAATGGCTAAAGCAAACACAAGAGGGGTGGGGGGAAGTTCCTATTGCATTCATTCTGACTCACAGCAAATCCTGTAGGACACATTAGAGCTGCAGCCCATGGTTTCCACCACATCCTACACTCTCAGCTAGAAGTTCTGGTGGTTTGAACCCGCCAGCTGCTTCACAGGAGAAAGATACACAGGTTCCTCTTACACGATTTACAGCCTCAAAAATCCAGTGAAGGGTCAGCTGTGAGTTGGAACAGACTTGATGGAAGTGAGTTTGGTTGAAGCTTTGGAATCTTTACAGAAGCAAAATGCTTCATCTCTCTCCTACAAAGCAGCTGGTGGTTTGAGACCACAGACCTTTCGGAGGGCAGCTGATTGAACATCATGTCATTAAGGCTTCTTAATAGCTACTTAATACAAGTGTTCAGGTCTTTCATTCATATGGTCGCTATGAGTCATCTACGACTCGACAGCACCTAACAACAACAACAACAACAACAACAAGTTAGAGAAGACTGTATGAAAAAGGTGATTCTTGATGTTACTTGGAGAAAATGAGGAACAATGCATGCAACCACCTCGCAAAGAGTTTTGTAGGGAGAGAAAACAGCAAGTGCCAGGTCCTGTTTAAAACGGTTGTGTTTAGAGAGGAATCTAGTGGGATTGGAGGGTAGAAAGTGCAGAGATGCACTTGGAGGGGTAGGTAGCAACTCCATCAATACAAGGTATGGGCTGAGCCTAATGTGGCAACTCAGCTGAAGCTTGCTTAGAGTAGCAGGAAATTTCAAAGTGATTAAGGGTGACTAGAAAGCTCTAGTAGCCAGGTGGCAAGAAGCTGCACTGCAATCCCAAAGGCATGCAGTATGAGGTTACCAGCTGCTCTGGGGGAGAAGGATGGGCAATTTCCTCCTGTGCAATTAACTGTCTCTGAAAACCCACCAGAGGGTCAGCTATGGGTCTGTTCTGATTCTACGGTACACTATAACAAGAAGTAGTCTATACAGGATACGTTTCCAGGTGGCTGTTCAAAGGGTCGCTATGAGTTGTACTTGACTCAATGACACCTAACAACAACAATGAGTAGTCTATGGAGAGATGTCCTGCTAACTCAGAAGCTGCACTTCTCTGGTGGTTCGAATCCACTACTGGCTCTGAGGGAGCAAGACAGGCAGTCTCCTGTCATTGGATTTGCAGCTCAGAAATCCACTGGAGAGTCAGCTATGAGTCAGAACAGACCGAGCAGTAATGAGTGTGAAAGCTGACTAAACTTTTAAAAGTGTGAGACCAAATATAGTGAATGCGTGTGTGTGTGTGTGTGTGTGTGTGTGAGAGAGAGAGAGAGAGAGAGAA